>NC_139977.1:33282811-33327811 GCF_963993115.1 Abramis brama | reverse complement strand
TCGTCTGAAAGAATAAAGTCATATACAGGGTGAGTAAATCATGGGCTAATTTTCATTTTTGGGTGAACTATCCCTTTAAACAGGAAGTGTAAAGTCGTTTGAGAAAAAGAAAAAGTGGCACAACAGCCTTTGATTAATTTAAGACATTAGGGACAAATTTCTGTGTGAATTATTCATTAATCATAAGTGATCGCATTGAAATGAATGTGATCATTTAAACGATGAATTTTATGAATAAATTTCACGGAGAATTTAATCAAGTAATCCTGACTAAAGCTCATCAGGAGATTTAATGATCTGAGTTTATTCCGAGACTTTAAGAGCAGCGCTGAACTCTTTGAGTGTTTAAGGTTAAACTCGCACGTCTCTCCGCTGGATTTGTGCCGCAGTGTTGCAGAATCAAAGGCCGGATTAGTCCGAGTGCAGTGTGTGTTTAGTGTACAAACCGCACTGCTCTTAAAGCTCCCGCTCCGCTCGGGAACACGGAGAACAAAGAGCCGATCCCGGAGCGCTGGAGGAAGAGGTGTTGTGGTTCAGGGAACTGGGAGGTTTGATACGCCTGGAACGACAGGAGGGACGAGTCCGGTCACGAGGAGACACCCGGAGTTCAGATCAATGTGTGTGTGTGTGTGTGTGTGTGTGTGTGTGTGTGTGTGTGTGTGTGTGTGTGTGTGTGTGTGTGTGTGTGGTAGGGTAGGTTTAGGGGTCGGGTTAGTGTAAGGAGACAGAATATATAGTTTGTACAGTATAAAAACCATTACGTCTATGGAGAGTCCCCACAAAGATAGCGAACCAGACTCTGTGTGTGTGTGTGTGTGTGTGTGTGTGTGTGTGTGTGTGTGTGTGTGTCTGTGTTTGTGTGTTTGTGATTTATGAGGACAGAAATTTGTATAATGACATGGGTATTACACTGGTATTACAAATGGTTATTAAAAATGCGTGTGTGTGTGTGATTGGTAGGTTTAGGGGTCGGGTTAGTGTATGGAAAATAGAATATACAGTGTGTGTGTGTTTACCTACTTAACTATATTTTGGGGACACATTAGGACCCAGAAGTGACCAAAACCAGAGGGGACGTCCTCATTTGTAAATCTAGTGTAAAAAAATAAAGTATTTAAAGGTTTTTTGAAAATGTAAAAATGCAGAAAATTTTGTGTGATGGGTAGGTTTAGGGGTCAGGTTAGTGTGTGTGTGTGTGTGTGTGTGTGATGGGTAGGTTTAGGGGTCAGGTTAGTGTGTGTGTGTGTGTGTGTGTGTGTGTGTGTGTGTGTGTGTGTGTGTGTGTGTGTGTGTGTGTGATGGGTAGGTTTAGGGGTCAGGTTAGTGTGTGTGTGTGTGTGTGTGTGTGATGGGTAGGTTTAGGGGTCAGGTTAGTGTGTGTGTGTGTGTGTGTGTGTGTGTGTGTGTGTGATGGGTAGGTTTAGGGGTCAGGTGTGTGTGTGTGTGTGTGTGTGTGTATGATGGGTAGGTTTAGGGGTCAGGTTAGTGTGTGTGTGTGATGGATAGGTTTAGGGATAGGGTTAGTGTAAGTGGGAGAGAATGTGTGTGTGTGTGTGAGAGAGAGTCTGACCAACACACACACACTGCAAGCGGGCGATACTGTGACGGTCTCCTACTCTTCCTGCTACGGTCGGTCAGTGTGTGTGTGTCTAGAGGCTCATCAAGAGAACGATGTCCACCTGTTCTTCCCTCTGTAGAAGCTGAGGCTGTGTGTGTTGAGCTAGAGCTCGCTCCCGGTTGCTTTGTGTTTGATTTTGGCTTTTGTTTGAGCCTGTCAAGACAAATGTGGGGGCTCGTCCGGGATATGAACCCGGGACGTCTTGTGCCAAAGCGAGAATCATAGCCCTAGACCAACCTCTGACACCATATATACATAGTAGGGCTGTCAATAGATAACATTTTTGGTTACGCTTTATTTTAAAGTGTCATTGTTATAGTCTAATTATATATTTAAGTACTGTGTTATATTATTTAACAACATGTACTTACTATAAAGTTAGGGTAGGATTAGGGTTAGTTTCATGTAATTATGCATAAATTTACTGTTATTACTATGGTAAGTACATGTAACATATGTTACAAGGACACTGTAAAAGTGTTACCCATTTTTTTTTAATTCCAATTAATCACACACTTGTGAAATTAAGCATATACCATTTATCTTGTTTAACACATTCATTTTTGTCATCATTTGCTATATCCAGCAAAGTAAACCATCAGATTTAAGTGTTGTTCTCACTAAACTATTTTCTGCAAGCTTTTTTCAAGGTTAATTTAGGTGTCTTTCCAAAACAGAAGGACTATTAGAGACTCCAAAAGGACACCAAATAACCAAATGATATAAGGAGTTAATATATTTCATAAATTTATGCACACCAAAGCAAAATTTCTTAATTCACCGTAAAATGCAGCAACAAAGAGCTTGTTTACATTTAAGAAAAGTCAAGTTGCAGTACCCAACATGACCACATGGAGACGCCAAAAAACCCTAAACCAACAGCCTGGACCTACAGTACGCGGATCCATTCAGAATTACTAAACACTTGACAAATCAAAACATTATCCTGCATGTGTGTGAAAACAAAGTCTCTGTGCTTAAATACAATGTGCGATCAATACATACACGGTTTGTTTGCACACATGCTTACTGTACGTCACCGCAGTCGTCTTTACCTTTGATTACAGTCCTCATCCATCAAAACTTTACTAGCAAGACGCTGGTTTGCTTTATCCAGCCGAGAAACGTAGTTTGCGTAGCGGTTCCGTTCAGTCTGTATTTCACACAGGGATTCAGAAACAATATCAGAATATGACAGAGCTCGTGTTTTAAAGTGAAACGCACACTGGAATTAATAATTCACTGAAACGCAACGCGAGTCTCTATTCTCTTTACAATCTCTGATGATGTAATCAGCCTGGTTTTCTTGACACTAGCGCTGTTTTGGACTGATTGTTTGAATGATTTTGCATACTGGATCATTGGACTGAAACGTTACTGGAGTTTAGCAGCTTAAAATGATCTGATCGCAAACAGAAAAGCAGAATCAGGTTACAGGGTCAGAATAGAAGTTTCTGCCTACCAGGTTTACAGGTGCTTGCACGATTGTAGATGCTCTCAACTTCTAAAATCCAGCTTTTATTGTTGTTTATGTGTCTATGTGGAGTTTTTAATACGCTTTAAGACAAACCATGTGTAAGTTCATAAGTCGACAGCATTGCTGAGTATTTCCTCCTTAAAACTGCAGTGAACCAAAGACAGTCTCAAAAACACGCTTTGAAATCGCTGGTGTTTCTGACGTCACAAACTACCTTGTAACCAATCAGATCAACGTGTGATCATCAACCAGTGGATCTCTGAGCTGAGTGAGTGAGTGGAGGGGGGGCTCATTTGCATATTCATAGAACCGCGCATACTAAATGAGGCAAGGGTGTCGAGTTACATTCAGGATATTTTAAGACATGAAGTTTTTTTTCCAAGGAAAAAAGGTTTAAATATGTCATTTTGGTGATCAAAGATGAGTTATAAGGGATACAATTATTGACCACAGGGGGACATTAAATTATTTTAACGTGTTAAGTTATTTTGAATTAATCACATGCGTTAACGCATTAATGTTGACAGCCCCAATACATTTTTCCTCTAAAGCAGCAATACATACAACAAAAGTGGTGTATATAGTTTCACTTTTCTATCCGTTTCTATGGGAATAAAAATCTTACACTTCTTTAAAGGTGAATCAGAAGTCGGAAACGCTTTACGAAATCCAGCACACGTCTGAACACACACACACACACACACACACACACACACAGAGAGACAGATGAAGTTAGTATCTGCTGAAAGCTCTGGCTGGAATCTGTCTGCATTAATTACCTCACCTCATTGTTCTCCGGCGCTGTGGTAATTACCCGGCGACCTGTTGCCGAGGCCCGAGAGCAGCGAAGATAAATCCAGATAATTGTCTGTGATTATTAAGCAGTTGATCTATAACAAACAACATAAACATTGATCAGATCAGCTGATGTGCGACAGATTTAGTGTGTGTTCTCTCTCTCTCTTACACAAAACACAAGATAAATGTGTTTAAATGAGTTTGCATGCAAAAAACACAATCATGGCTCTTTCTCTTTTTTCAAAGGGAAGAATAGTTTAACTTTATGCGAGTAGAAGCGTCTACTAGCAACATCAGTGACATCACAACCTCCAGCGCTTTAATAGCCATCAGTGTGAATGGTGCTTTAGTGTGTGTGTGTCAGGTCACTTGTGGTGACCTTTGCCCCCTCCCCCTCCCGCACATTTTGACAGTTGCCATGGATACGGCATGTGTGGTTGTTGTAGACGCCTGCGACCGAGTGAACAAACCCCTCATTAGAGCTCAACTGATGGACACACAAAACACACCGTTCAACACCATACAATATAAACCAGCGTTTCGGGTCAGTGAGATTTTCAATGTTTCTGAAAGAGTCTCTTCTGCTCAAAAAATCCAGTAAAATGTGAAATATTATTACAATTTAAATCAGCTTTTTTCTATGTGAATATATAGTAAAGTGTAATTTATTCCTGTGATCAAAGCTGAATTTTCAGCATCATTACTCCAGTCTTCAGTGTCACATGATCCTTCACAAATCATTCTAATATGATGATTTGATGCTCAAGAAACATTTATAATGCTGAAAATAGTCGATACATTTTATTTTTCAGGATTCTTTGATGAATAGAAAGTTCAAAAGAACAGTATTTATTTGAAATAGAATCTTTTGTAACATTATAAATGTCATAATGTCACTTTTTATCAATTTAAAGCATCCTTGCTAAATAAAAGTATTAATTTTAATTTATTTTTTTATCATACTGACAAATTTCGCCACCCACATGAATGTGTCCTCAGGCTTTTGAAGCCCACAGTGTGCGTGTGAGAATATGTTGATGTGTGTCGTGACTGAGACTGCATTAGCTGAGCATCAATATGACCTGCAGACGTCTCCAGTCAATATGGATATTAATAACCTTCTTTCCGTCTCCCTCGCAGGTAAAGCCTTGACGTTTCTCCTCCTGCAGCCGCCCAGTCCCAAACTGCCCCCCCACAGCACCATCCGCCGCACAGCGATCGATCTGATTGGCCGAGGGTTCACGGTGTGGGAGCCGTACATGGATGTGTCTGCGGTTCTCATGGGTTTGCTGGAGCTGTGCGCCGACGCTGAGAAACAGCTGACCAAGTGAGACTCTACAGTAGAGCTTTCAGGACCCTAAAAATGTTTATTAAAGCAATAAGCCCCTTGAACCCCTTAGCTGTTCTAAATCCACTGTAAAACACGGCTTCAAGGGGCTTATTGCTTTTATAAAATGGTTACTCCATAAAAATATTCATTTTAATATTTATTTTATTCATAAAATAAACACCAGCAGCAAAAAATCTAACGTTATAACGCATGTATTCCTCCGCCAAGCAAAGTAGTTCCAAAGAGGTTGCTAAGCAACACATGCAGCAACAAAGAGTCACAAACGGCAGTTGCGCAGTAACACTAATGTAATGCGGTCACGGCTTCGAACGCGGCTCAACCAATCAGAATCAAGGACCGGAACTATCCGTTTTATTATGTAGTTTATTGTATAATGCGGAATGTCATGGAATTTGGCCAATTTTGGATGAATAAATCAAAGGTAGGGCTGTACAGTGAATAAATTGTGATATGGACTAGTGTCTGTGAGTGTTAAAACGCAAAAAGGCGGAGTTTACTCAGGCATGCGTCACTACAACCCGCCAAAATAAAAGTTCGGTTCAACTTGAAGAAATTATGACAGAAATATATTACCAGTGATAATAATAATAATATTAGTAAAACTTTATTATATACATATCACATCATTTTTCAACCATATTTTTTTTTTAACAGTAAACCTCTGCACTTTGTTTGCCAAAAAATAAATAAATTTTCATTTGATTAGATTTGAAAAGATTAATTCAATTGGTCATGTTTAATGCCTTTATATGATTACCACCGGGATTTTTTTTTTTTTTTTTTGATAATACATTTTTATTAAATCATAAATCCAGAAAGTTAAAATAGACAAAACAGAATTTCTGAAAAATAAAATAAATAAATTAAACATCTATCTAAATTTAATCTAAAAATGGAATTTACTGTATAATGCGTAATGTCATGGAATTTAGCAATTTTAGATGAATAAATCAAAAGTAATGAAATTAATCAAGTTGTGTTATGGACTAGTGTCTGTGAGTGTTAAAGCGATAAAAGACTGCTATTGAAATCTAAAGTCTGCGTGAATGAGCGGCGCATTTACTCAAGCACACGTCACTAAAACCCGCCAAAACAGTTAAAAAGTTTGTGTTCGGTAGGATTTTTAATGTTTTTAAAATAAGTCTCTTCTGCTCACCAAGGCTGCATTTATTTGATCAAAATCACAGTAAATACAGTAAAATTGTGAAATAATATTACAATTTAAATCAGCTCATTCCTATGTGAATATACAGTAAAGTGTAATTTATTCCTGTGATCAAAGCTGAATTTTCAGCATCATTACTCCAGTCTTCAGTGTCACATGATCCTTCACAAATCATTCTAATATGATGATTTGATGCTCAAAAAACATTTATGATTATCATCAATGTTGAAAACAGTTATTCACATTTTTATTTCAGGATTCTTTGATGAATAGAAAGTTGAAATGGAAAGCTTTTGTAATATTCATAGAACCGCGAATGCTAAATGAGGCAAGGGTGTCGAGTTTCATTCAAGATATTTAAAGGCATTTTTCAAGGAATAAACGTTTAAAAATATGTCATTTTGGTGATCAAACACGAGGTTTAAGGGATAAAATGATTGACTTTAACGCAGTCCTGAATCGGACGGTTGTTTTTCCCCTTGACAGATGAGAGCCAGGCTTTAATCCGATTGGAGCCCATTAATATGATGTAATGATGTCTTGGCCTCAGGATGGTGGAGACCTCGAAGCGTAAGAGGAAACCCATTCGTCTGGGCCTTAACCTCCGCGCCGAAACTCCCGCAAACGAGGTTACCGTCCAGCCTGAACCCCCCCAGCCCGTGCTCACCTCGTTAAGACGAAACCCGATCCTAAAAAAATTTATTATGAGTACAAATATGTCTGCGTGTAGCGCGTGCTAATGCCGTTAGAGCGAAATGGCGCTCATTTTTCAGTCGCGATTACAGCCAGAAGTGAGCGTACGGCCCAGACGAGAAAAAAGCGAGACGCGTATAAACGTCTTGGTTATTTCTCTTGGACTGGATGATGATGATGTTTCTTCTTTGACCCCCAGACTGAAACAGGGCAGCGTTATCTGCTTTTTAAATGGCAAATCCATTTAGCAGCACTGGAAGACCTTTAGTGTGAGAGAGAGAGACGCTCTTCCCCTTTAGCAGCCTCGGCCTCCTGTACATGTCACTTATGGAGATTATTTGAAAGCTGCTGATGTTTATTAATGTAATGAAGTGAATATTTTAGGGAATCTATACAAGTGCAGTCCAAAACAAGAGGGTTTGAATTAGAAGAAACGAGACAACAGATTAAATCTACTGGCTAAATGAATTGCTATATAATCTAATAGTGTGAAATGTACTGGAGCTACTTTAAAACATATCAAATGTTCAATTGATTGTAGTAAGAAATATTTGTTTTGAGTGTGTGTGTGTGTGTGTGTGTGTGCAGTATGTATAATGCAATATATATATATATATATATATATATTTCAAAATAAATACATTTATATGAATTTACATTTACTCAAATGTATTATACATATATGTATGTGTACAGTATATATATGTGTGTGTGTGTGTATAATGCATTGTAATATTTGTTTTATATATACTGTATATATACACATATATACATATATATTTTATTTATTTTTTTAATATATATATGACAATGTACTTAAATACATTTTAATTATATATTTTTATATATATATAATATTTTATATGCAATATATTTTAGATAATATATTTTATTTTAGATGTAATTAATCACAATTAATCGATTTGACAGCAGTAACACACACATGAATATATATATATATATATTTGTGTGTGTGTGCATTTAAGTGTGTATGAGAGAGTGTGTGCGTGTGTAGGTTTAGGGGTCTGGTTAGTGTGTGTGTGTGTGTGTGTTTATCTGCTCCTTCGGACTTTCAACAGTATGATAATCTTTTTACACAGAATTTATTTATTTTATTTTATAGAAAATGCAGATTTTTATCAGTAACTGCAACCAGATTCGTCGTAACCGCCTCAGGTCAAAGATCAACTAAAGGTCAAAGGCCTCCATTCCCTGACTTTTGTTGACAAGAAGTAAACGATCTAGTATACTATTTATCTGATGTTTATATATGTGATTTAAATGGATGTGATTTGTCACTCGACAAAAGATAGCAGGAAGAGATGAGCCTGTATCTTCCCAATCTCTCATATTCTCTCTCTCTCTCTCTCTCTCTCTCTCTCTCTCTCTCTCTCTCTCCCTGGAGGCTCATATTTTACGCCGAGATCAAAGCGATTGATCAGGTATTGGCGAACGAGAGCGCTCGGCTTTACGGACTCCTTCATTAACTCATCTACTCGGCTGCAGAATCACAAGCATCACCAGTGCTAAAGCTACGGTGAATCTGGCGAGTCCGTTCCTCATGTGAACGAGACAGAAGTCGCTCAGTCTAGAAGAGCGCATAAATCTTTCTTTGTTCTTTTCGCTCCGTGTCTTTCAAAGCAGAATCTGAACGTCAAGAGGAGCTTTAGTACATTTAAGCTGAACTTTCACGAGCGAGGAGTTAAAACAGAAGGAATCTCGCTGCCTTTGAACAGCGTTTATCGACACATTTGCTGGATTGAGTTTCCGTGCGGGAAACCGTGATTTCAGGAATAATCCCCTTTCAGTGAAGAGATCTGAGCGCTTTCTCACGATGCCCTTCTTCTTTACACTGAGACGTGTGTGTGTCATTACTTCAGCACAAACTTTTATTGTACACGTATAATAATACACATATAATAATGTGTGTGTGTGTAAAAAGTACAGTAGCCGTAGCCAGAAAGTACAGTACAGTAAAAGTACAGTAGCCAGCACAAATCTCAAACGTGATTTATCATTTACACTATATATTGCTATATTAAGCACCAACACTTCAAAATAAGTATATTTAAAACTAGCTTTCTTAGTAATTCTAAAAATATGAATAATATAAATTACAGCAACACCTCCCCCTTTGCGTTTCAGACGAGGCTCATGTTTATAACAGTAATCTTGCGGGGTGGACTCATTTAAAGTAATGTAATTGTCTGGTTTTAGCCAGGTTTCTGTCAGACACAGCACATCTAGATTATAGTCAGTAATCATATCATTAACAATGAGTGCTTTTGAAGTAAGGGATCGAATATTCAGCAACCCAAGCTTTAGCATTTGCTCATCTGTATTATAGCTGTTTTTTATTTGTTGAACATAAATTAAATTTTTACCCTTAGATGGGTTTGGAAGTTTTTTGTGTGTCCTAATTTGGGGAACAGACACAGTCTCTATATGATGATATCTAGGTGAAAGAGGCTCTATGTAAAGGGATTGATCTGACCTTGGTGACGCGAGGCCGCTAGCTGACGATCGGTTTAGCCAGTCTGTCTGCTTCCTGACCTGAGCCCCAGATTGTCATGTTTGAGCTCAAAGACTATGAGCCATATTACTAGAGAGAAGAGCAGCACCATCCCAGGAGGGATGAATACCATCTCTTTTCAACAGGTCAGGTCTGCCCCAAAAACTTTTCCAATTGTCTATGAATTTTATATTATTTAGCGGACACCACCTCGACAGCCAGCCATTGAGTGAACACAATCTACTGACTATCTCATCACTCCTGCGAACAGGAAGGGGGCCAGAGCAAATTACAGTGCTTGAAAAAAAAATATTAAGCAGCATAACTGTTTCCAGCATTGATAATACATCATATCAGAATGATTTGTGAAGGATCATGTGACACTGAAGACTGGAGTAATGATGCTGAAAATTCAGCTTTGATCACAGGAATAAATTACACTTTACTATATAATCACATAGAAAACAGATGATTTACACTGGAATAATATTTCATAATTTTTACTATAGTTTTCATCTATAAAGTATATTATATAATATAATTATTTATTTATTTTTATCCAATGTTTTAAAATAATATTTTTCTTAGGATTTCTGACATTTTTTTCCTCGCCACAAAGATCATATAGTGAAAAGATCAGTACAGTACAGTCAGTAAGTAAGATACAGTACAGTAAGTAAGATCAGTACAGTCAGATACTGATCATAGATCAGTAAAAGAGATTTATTTATTTTTTGTTTAAATAAATATAACATTTAATATTTATATATCATGGATAAATAATAAAATAATGTATAAAACATTTAGTTCACTCTCTCCCTCTCTCTCTCTTTCTGTTTCTCTCTCCCTCTCTCTCTATCTTTCTCTCTCTCTATCTTTCTCTCTGTCTCTCTCTCTGCCATCTCTCTCTCTTTCTGTTTCTCTCTCTCTATCTTTCTCTCTCTCTCTCTCTCTCTCCCTCTCTCTATCTCTCTCTGTCTCTCTCTCTGCCATCTCTCTCTCTTTCTGTTTCTCTCTCCCTCTCTTTCTCTCTCTCTATCTCTCTCTCTATCTTTCTCTCTGTCTCTCTCTCTGGTCACCAGGGTTTCGTCTCTGTCGTGTGTTTTAGTCACGCGTGTCAGCGAGAACATTAAAGTCTCAGCGCACGCTTTGATCACATCATGCGCGAGTCGCTCTGTGTGTCCTGATGCATATTCACACACACACAGGGTGATTTGTTAACATGGGGCCTCTTACAGATGTAGATGAGTGTGTGTGTGTGTGCTGTGATGTGTGTGAGTGACTCCATTATAATGTGTGTGTAATGGTCTGACTCTATATGTGTGTGTTTAGCATCTCCATGGGTCTCCCTCTGAGTCCTGCTGCTGATTCTGCTCGCTCGGCCCGTCACGCTCTCTCTCTGATCGCCACCGCTCGCCCGCCCGCCTTCATCACCACCATCGCACGAGAGGTACCCTCATCACACACACTCATCTCTACATTTATTGTGTGTTAGTGTGTGTGTGTGTGTGTGTGATGAGTGTCTTTAGATAACCTTTATTGTCATAAACATGTATAACGAAATTAGGAAGTGTGTGTTAGTTTGTGTGTGTGTGTGAGAGTGAGAGAGAGAGTGTATGTTTGTTGTGAGTGTGTATGATAGTGTGTGAGAGATAGTGTGTGTGTGCGTGTGTGTGCGTGTGTGTGTGTGTGTGTGTTTGTTGTTAGTGTGTGCGAGTTTGAGAGTGAGTGCGAGTGAGTTTGCGTGTGTGTGTTTTTGAGAGTGTGAGTGTGATGGGTAGGTTTATGGGTCGGGTTAGTGTGTGTGATGGGTAGGTTTAGGGGTCTGGTTAGTGTGTGTGTGTGTGTGTGTGTGTGATGGGTAGGTTTAGGGGTCTGGTTAGTGTGTGTGTGTGTGTGTGATGGGTAGGTTTAGGGGTCGGGTTAGTGTGTGTGTGTGTGTGTGTGTGTGTGTGTGTGTGATGGGTAGGTTTAGGGGTCTGGTTAGTGTGTGTGTGTGTGTGTGTGTGTGATGGGTAGGTTTAGGGGTCTGGTTAGTGTAAGGGGAGAGAATATACAGTTTGTACAGTATAAAAACTGTGTGTGTGTGTGTAGGTTCACAGACACACAGCGATGCAGTCCCAGGGCTCTCAGTCTCAGCAGAACGTTCACACCACGACTCTCGCTCGGGCCAAAACCGAAATCCTGCGAGTCATTGAGATCCTGATCGAGAAGATGCCGTCAGATGTGGTGGACCTGCTGGTGGAGGTCAGTGCAACAACCGTGAACACACACACACACGGTGTCGTCTGAAAACACATCTTTTTCTCTGCGTTTCGGCCTTCCGTCTCACTGAGACGCAAGTTTATTAATGAAAACGCTCTCCAAAGTGGATACATTTGAAAACACAGTTATAGTGTGGACTGAAAAGGCAGGTATTTAAAAACGATGACGTAAGTTTAGTCATGTGACGCATATTGTACCAATAGATCTTCATGTTTATAGCGGTATTGTGCCTGTTATGTGCTTTTCACTTTCACACAGTTGCTAAAATATATTACTTCACACACTCTTCATATCACAGTCCTGCAAAGATGACTCACATTTTCACATACTCACAATGAAAACAGGCAAATTGGCAACGTGCAATATCACAAACCAAAACAATAACAGACATTCCAGCCTGGAAACGCACATTTCAGAGTAAAATAACTGGCTGTAGAAGTGTTTTTCAGAGATCTTAGCATGGTTCCTCAATATATGCAAACATATTATGGTATTTTTATGCTTTAGTGGAGTGAAAAAGTGACATACAGCACCTTTAACCACAAGCACAGCTGAAGTCATGTGACTCCAGTGTGTCGTCCAATCACAGTGAGTGTGAGCTGCTTTTGTCCTGCAGGTGATGGACATCATCATGTACTGTATTGAAGGGTCTCTGGTGAAGAAGAAAGGCTTGTCCGAGTGTTTCCCGACCGTCTGCAGGTCAGTGCATTAAACACAACATTAGCATTAGCTACTGCTATTACAGCGTTATTCACATACTTTTACAGTTTTTCAATTAGCTTTTATTTTTACAGTTTTAGTTGTGTTTTAATTTGTTGTTATATTTCTTTTGTCATTATAATTATTAGGTTTTGTTTTTTAAAAATAATTCAAAATAGTTGTAATTTATTCTAAGTTGGTAATTTTAGTACTTCATTTCAAGATTAAGCTTAAAACTATATAGTTTCAGTTTTTTTTTATTTAGAATTTTAATAACATTTATTTTGACAGTTTTGTTTATTAGGTTTTTTAAACATATTTTTAAAAGCTTTTTTTGTTTTAGCTTGAAGTTAGTAATTTTAGCATTTATTTTATTTCAAGTTTAAACAAACTTATTTCAGTAATTGCCAAGGCAACATTTCTAATTTTAATTTAGTTTTTCATGTTTTTCATCTAATATTTATATATATATATATATATATATATATATATATAATTTATATTCAGATTAGATTATATTTTATTTATAATCCTGTGTTTGATTACCTGTCTGTTTAAAACTTAAAATTCAACATCATTATAAATTATAGATTATAGAAATGAATGAGTAAAGCAATGAATATTACAGTTAAAGGGTTAGTTCACCCAAAAATGAAAATTCTGTCAGTAATTACTCACCCTCATGTTGTTCCAACCGCATAAGACCTTCGTTCATCTTCGGAACATAAATTAAGATATTTTTGATGAAATCTGAGTGCTGATCACTTCTCCATAGGCTGCTAGGTGACCGAAACTTGGTGGCCTAGAAAAGTTATTAAAGAGATCGTTAATATAGTCCAAGTGAGTATAGTCAATCTTAAGTATATCAAGCGACGAAAATAGTTTTTGTGCGCAAAAACAAACAAAAATAACAACTTTATTCCACTATTCATTTCCTTCTCTCTGGACCTCGTAGTGTTTTAGCGCAGCGCGTCTGTGTTACACGTCATCACGCATCACACACATGACCAGCGTCGGCCAATAGTGAGCCTACGTGGTGACGTGCAACACAGACGCGCAGCGCAAAAACACTACGTGAACCAACTAGAGGCCCAGAGAGAAGGAAATGAATAGTGGAATAAAGTCGTTATTTTTGTTTGTTTTTGCGCACAAAAACTATTTTCGTCGCTTGATATACTTAAGATTGAGCCACTGTAGTCACTTGGACTATATTAACGATCTCTTTAATAACTTTTCTGGGCCAGCAAGTTTCGGTCACCTAGCAGCCTATGGAGAAGTGATCAGCTCTCAGATTTCATCAAAAATATCTTAATTTATGTTCCGAAGATGAACGAAGGTCTTACGCGGTTGGAACAACATGAGGGTGAGTAATTACTGACAGAATTTTCATTTTTGGGTGAACTAACCCTTTAATGTCCAGATTGAGGAATTAAAGGAACACTCCACCGTTTTTTGAAATAGGGCTTATTCACATTCTTTCATACATTTAGATAGGTGGGTAAATGCATTTTTGTCTCAGTGCATGCATTGTTTTAGTTTGACAGGGTCGGCGCTAACTTAGCTTAGCACAATGACTGGAATCCTTTGTTGCCAGCTAGCATGTCCTGAGTAAAAGTGATCAAAAAAACAAACAAAAAAACACGTAATTACTTCTTGTGGCCTGCGTATTCACAACGAGTACAAATAGCGATGCAGATTAACACTAGGTGATTTCCTAGGCAGATATTGACTTGGGACTATATTAGGGGGAAGCACAGCTACTTGGGCGCAGAGATATCACGCAACATATGAAATCCCACGACTTCCGTCAACATACCGGTGTGAATAGTAGCTGCCTGGCTATTTTCCCAACAGTACATGAATGGCGATGAACATGGCTGATTTTGTGTGAGCCAGAACCATACCTATATGTACAAGAGTTTACAGAAAATGAGTGGAAATAGAACGACAGGAGGAGGCTGCGATCGCTCAACAGCCCGAGGACGTGAGGATGAGAGCCAACACGAACTGGTGGTGTGAATGTGGGGGAATATGCCGACTGAAATAGAGTGTCTGTGCTGTGGCGAGTGGGTCAAGTTACTGCCGTCGATGACCAGGCTCAACGCGTCAGATCAAGATGAGCGTGCCCGCAGTTGTGTCACAGCTACCGAGGATTTCACGGCGCTGATCCATCCGGCAGTACTCGATTTTTTTTTTCTGTGTGATAAAGTGAACTGGAAAAAACGCCCCACGCCAAATGGACCAAATGGACAGCTGTCCACAGAGTAAGTGATTATTTAAAAAATGACACATGTATAGTAAACTGCTTGTAGCCTTCTCCTCATAGTAGTTATACTAAAACTCCTGAGTCAAAAGAACCAGGCTAACGTTAACTCGGTGAGAGAAATATAGCTAACTTAGCCCTCAGTCATTTCATTTTACAGGTAACGATAACAGCGATTTTTATTTTAGTTTGGTTGTTCATGCTAAACAGGTTGAATTCAACATGAGGTTATACTAGAGGAGGCTAACGTTATTTGAACCGTAGTCTATATACAGCTTCTCAGCATCTATATTACAACCGAATAAAGACACAGATTAACATAAAGAAGAGTAATAAAAGACAACTTACAGGTGCACTTTGTTCTGCCTGTGCTTTGAAAATAGATGGGATGGGGACAGCCGTATGTTTCAGACGTAGTACCGTCTTTCTGAGCCCATATTCCATTTTTTCAAAGTAACTTAGTCGTCCGGTGCAAAATGCTCTTCGCAAACACGATACTGTTTGATTTTGTAGAGAGGCGTTAAGTACAGATCTCCAGAGCAGCTAGCCATTTATTTCTCAGTTCCACATTCGATGGAATTCTGTGTGTTCTCACAACCTTTTGCTACGCAGGTAATTACCATGTTTGCTGTAACTGTAGCTGTAAAAAAAAAACAATCCAAAAGCGAAGACACTCGGTGCAGGTCACGCGTGTTGTTCTTCTTCTTCTTCTGTGTTTTGACTCGTTGCACACCGGTATGTTGACGTAAGTCGTGGGATTTCATATGTTGCGTGATATCTCTGCGCCCAAGTAGCAGTGCTTCGCCCAAGTAGCAGTGCTTTGCCTGTGCTTCCCCCTAATATAGTCCCAAGTCAATATCTGCTTAGGAAATCACCGAGTGTTAATCTGCATCGCTATTTGTACTCGTTGTGAATACGCAGGCCACAAGAAGTAATTACGTGTTTTTTTGGGGGGTTTTTTGATCACTTTTACTCAGGACATGCTAGCTGGCAACAAAGGATTCCAGTCATTGTGCTAAGCTAAGCTAGCGCCGACCCTATTAAACTAAAACAATGCATGCACTGAGACAAAAATGCATTTACCCACCTATCTAAATGTATGAAAGAATGTGAATAAGCCCTATTTCAAAAAACGGTGGAGTGTTCCTTTAAAGTTAATTCTGTAATTCAGTAATTAGTACCGTGACGTTTGTGGTGTTTTATTAATTGGACACTGATATACTTCTGAAACTGATGACGGGTCAAACGAGCAGCTCATTGATTTTAAAGGGTCAGAGGTCAAACCTCAGGTGACAGCGATTGATGGATTAAATCCTTATATAGACTGAACCTAATTTGCATACTCCCGTTATAATAACATTAACTTTTCAAACATTAGTATACTAATGTACTAATGTAGCATGCTATTCAATTATCTCAGAAATAAATTACTTTATAATTACTTTATATTTTAAAAGTAATAAATCACTTTGCATGTATTTTATATGACAAAAAAAGTATATTATAATACAAAATTCATTACTGAGTAAATTAAAATTACACTTAAATAACTTTGTGAAAAAATACAAATACTAATTTAGCATGCCATTCACTTACTTCAGAAATAAATTGTTTTTGATTTTTTTATAACAGAAAAATTCATTATTTAAAAAAATAATAATTTAGTAGAAAAATAAGTTATTTAAAATTATTTATAAATTAATTTAGTAGAAATATAAGTCAATTTAAATTATTTATAAATATATTTTGTAGAGAAATTAAAGATTTATTTAAAATGATTTACAAATTAATTTAGTAGAAAAAATAGTTATTTAAAATGATTTACATTCACATGGGGAAAATGAGTTATTTATAATTATTTAGAAATTAATTTTGTGGGGGAAAAAATAATGTTATTTAAAATGATTTAGAAATTAATTTTGTAGAACAATTTGTTAATTAAAATTATTTAAATTAATTTTGTAGGAAAAATGAAAAGTACTCTTAATTGAAAAAAATTTGTAAAAAAAAATAATAATAATGGCCAAGAAAGATTAATATGGAGGTTGATTTACTGCACTGGATGTGGATGGTCAAGTGGAGCGCATGAAGTGTGCACATGAGGCATCATACGTCCTGCAGGCGTGTGCTGAAGTGTGTTAGTATGCAGTGTGTTTTCTCTGAGATATTCTCCATCTCTCTCTCCGCAGGTTTTATATGGTGGCGTATTGCGATCGCAGTTATCGCATCGCTGTCGGCGCCCGGCAGGGTTCAGTGGCCCTTTATGATGTTCGCACTGGCAAATGCCAGGTGAGTGTGTGTGTGCGGCGGGATGTGTGTGTTGAGTGTGTTCACCTGGAGTGTAGGTGTGTGTCAGAGGGCAGAGGGCAGGTGTAAGCAGGCAGAGGTGCATGATGGGAAACGCTGCCCTGCAGAGCTGGAGATTGTGTGATCGACCCGGTCTAGGTGACCATGATGTCACAGCTGGGGTCACATGATGAGTCTGAGCTCTTGTGTGTGTGTGTGTGTGTGTGTGTGTGTGTGTGTGTGTGTGTGTGTGTCTGTGTGTGTGTGTGTGTGTGTGTGTCAGTCATACTGTCAGAGAAACACACTGACTCTGGGTTGAGTTGATAAGACAGACCTCTGCACCCACTTACACACACAGACTTATACACACTTATACACACACATGCTCATACTCACACACACTGATACACACACATGCTCACATTCACACATACTCACATTCACACATATTCATACACACTCAAACACACTCTCTCCCACACTTATACACACACTCACACAAACAAACACATACTCACACAGACACACTCACTCACACAGACACTCATACACACACTGACTCACTCTCACATTGGTTGTGTGTGTGTGTGTGTGTGTGTGTGTGTTTGAGACAGTTAGATTGGACCTCACAGCTGAATTGATTGAAGGATTGATTTTTGGGCTGTTTACAGTTGTGAAGATCAAATCTCTCTGAAATCGTCGTCTGGGGAATCCAGCGATCAGATCATATGCGCATCCCATAATGCCCTCAACATGACCATCACAGATCACATGATCTTCATCAGAATCTGAAACACAAACACTGATCTGAAGACAGTTACGTCCTCCAGTGTGTGTGCATGTGAGTGAGAGAGTAAAGTGAGTGTGTGTGTGTGTGTGTGTGTGTGAGAGATTGAGTGAGTGTGTGTGAGTGAGTGTGTGAGTATGTGTGTGAAAAAATTTGCTTCCTAATGAAATTTGACTTGTAATGTGGAATCAAAGTGAGTGTGTGTGTGTGTGTGTGTGTGTGTGTGTGTGTGTGTGTGTGTGTGTGTGTGTGTCCGGTCGCACTGCACACCATCTGTCCTCTCTTTGATCTGTGAAGTGGACAGCCGGACTACAGACGTCTGCTGCATTTACTAATTAAACACTGTGTGTGTGTGTGTGTGTGTGTGTTTTGTCCGAATCTCCTGATGCAGCACATTTTCCCATCAGCCTCTCCTGCACGATTGTTCTGTTGCATTGGTCGATACACTGTTCATACACACACACTCATCATATAGTCTGGTTCACATCGCAGCTTATTTTGGTTCGCCCACTTAAACAGGAAGTGACATCAGCAATTAATTCAGCCTGAACCGTTTAGACTTTGTTTTGTAGATCATTTTGGTCTTAACACCATAAAGCCTGACATACATCCAGTCAAAAGTTTGGGATCTGAAACATTTTTAATGTTTTTAAAAGAAGTCTCTTCTGCTCACCAAGGCTGCGTTTATTTGATTAAAAATACAAAAAATACAGTAAAAATTATGAAATATTATTCCAATGTAAATCAGCTGTTTTCTATGTGAATATATAGTAAAGTGTAATTTATTCCTGTGATCAAAGCTGAATTTTCAGCATCATTACTCCAGTCTTCAGTGTCACATGATCCTTCAGAAATCATTCTGATATGATGATTTGATGCTCATTAACATTTATGATTATTATCAATGTTGAAAACAGTTTTATTTCAGGATTCTTTGATTAATAGAAAGTTCAAAAGAACAGCATTGAAATGGAATCTTTTGTAACATTATAAACTACTGTTCAAAAGTTTGGGGTCAGTAAGAATTTTCTTTTAATTTTTGTGGGAAAAGAAATAAAATAATTCAATAATTGTATTCATCAAGGATGAATTAAATTGATCAAAAGTGACAGTAAAGACATTTAGAATGTTACAAAAGATTCAATTTCAGATAAATGCTGTTCTTTTGAACTTTCGATTCATTAAAGAATCCTGAAAAAAAAAAATTGTCCGCAACTGTTTTCAACACTGATAATAATCATAAATGTTAATGAGCATCAAATCATCATATCAGAATGATTTGTGAAGGATCATGTGACACTGAAGACTGGAGTAATGATGCTGAAAATTCAGCTTTGATCACAGGAATAAATTACACTTTACTATATATTCACAAAGAAAACGATATTTCACAATTTTTACTGTATATTTTGTATTTTTAATCAAATAAACACAGCCTTGGTGAGCAGAAGAGACTTATTTAAAAAACATTTAAAATCTTACCGATCCAAAACTTGAACGACAGTGAATGAAATATTTGTCAGGATAAAATGATATTTTTCATTACTTATCAAATAGATTGACTTGTTAACATTAAATATCAAATAAATTAGGATAAGTCTCTTTATTCCAGTATCTGTATTATTCAGCTGTGTGTGATATTGTCTTTATGGGTTTTAAAGCACACGCAAGAAAGTCATAAATTCTCTAGTTTATGAAGAGAAACACTCTTGAATGTGTTTTGCCGTCTGGAGGAGTTTTGGATGAAGCGTCGTGATTTGACAGGCCAATATCTCTGCCGTCAGATTTTCATTACACGCGCGGGTCAGGTGACGCGGCCTTCATTGCGTTTCATCTTTAATTGTAAGAGATTACTTTAGTTTTGAGCTCTCATAAAGCCGCATGTGTCTTTAATCCAATCGCTCCATTATGAGGCCGTTTCTCGTGACAGCGATGGATTATTGTTACAGCGTCTGTTTGTCATTCCCACATGATGAGCTGATGCTCATTTCAGCACGTCCACACATTCACTGGCGATTACACAGACGTCTGTGAGCAGATGATGCTCTGCTGTTGAGGAGCGTGTTCATCTGAAGCCTCGGCCTTGCAGGTTTAGGGAAAGAAAACCTGAATTTAGTCACGAAACATGTTAACCCTCTGGTCTCTTCGCTTGGCGGACAAAAGTGACCGAATTATCTTTTTTTTTCATTGAAAGGAATGTACTGTATATGTGACCCTGAATCATGTCACGAGTCGCACAGGGATATTTGTGGCAATAGCCGACAATACATTGTATGGGTCAAAATTATTGATTTTTCTTTTATGCCAAAAATCATTAGGATATTAAGTAAAGATCATGTTCCATGAAGATATTTAGTAAATTTCCAGCCGTAAATATATAAAACACTTATTTTTGTGAGTGAGTGCTGCACAATCAGGAGATTTTGAGGAGATTTTCTCAATGTTTCGATTTTTTTTGCACCCTCAGATTTTCAAATACTGTAGTTTCAATCTCTGACAAATATTGTCCTATCCTAACTAGCTTATTTATACAGCTTTCAGATTATGTATAAATCTCAATTTCAAAAAATTGACCCATGTGACTGGTTTTGTGGGATCACATTTTAGTTGGATAATGTTTTTTTAATTTAATATTTTGTATTTTTAGGGGATTTTATGGTACTACATTTACGCAGTATTTATAATCCATTTATTCACGTTTTGAGCATAGACCTGAAAATTAAATTTCCAATTTAAACTGTGGTAAATCTTGAATGCTTTAGAGCACAGGCTGAAGTTTGATCTCTTTTTAAAGACGACACTTGGCGGATTATTGCTGTGTGAAAAAGTGAAAAAAAGTTTATTGTTATGAAAAATGCACAAAAAATAATATACAGGTGCATAAAATTAGAATATCATCAGAAAGTTGATTTATTTCAAGAATTCAACTTGACAGGTGAAACTAATATATTATATAGACTCATTACATGCAAAGTGAGATATTTCAAGCCTTTATTTGCTATAATTTTGATGATTATGGCTTACAGCTTATGAAACCCACGAAATCAAAATCCCAGAAAATTAGAATATTACATGAATATAAACCAGTTGTGTTCCAAATTTGAGCTTGATGTCTCAAAAAATGAGCTTTCAGTCAGATTTTGTTTGGCCGCAGTACCAAAAAGTTTTCACTGAATATTTTTTTCAGGACCATTGAACCTGTTGAAATCATGTCCATGATTTTTTGGTGTGTTCACACAGCAAATTCAAAACCTTTACTAAGTTTCATACCATTCCAATAAAGTAAAAAAAATAAAAATAAACGTACATTTTTCGGACCGAGTAACCTTAACAAAACATAAAATATTATATTTTATAATGCTATTATCAGGAAAATAATTGCCCATTAAAATGAGTAAAACATTATGCTATTTTAATGAATACGTAAACCTGTGCCTGTTTTTATTTCCACAGCATATTCACGGGCATAAAGGACCAATAACAGCGGTTTCCTTCGCCCCGGACGGACGTTACCTGGCCACTTATTCCAACGCTGACAGCCACATCTCATTCTGGCAGGTAAACACCCCTGACCTCTGACCCCTGACTTGAAGAAGTCATTTTATTCATGCAGTCTTTGAATCTATTCATGCAGATTGCTGAAAAATTCCATGAATAAAAGAGTTAAATATATAAGAATTTAGTCATGAAGAACTATAAGAGTAGTCTGATGTGTGTATTTAGACTCTCTCGTGAGCGCCTGTCTTTAGCAGGTCTTTCAGAAACACCGTCAAGTCGTCTTCTCTTCCTGTGTGTGTGCGTGTGTAAGAATGTCTTCCAGGCTAATGGTATCATTACTGTAAGGGTAAACCAGGCGGTCTGAATGGTGTGTGTGTGTGTGTGTGCTAATGAACACTGGAGTCCTCAGGGTCCTTAGGCGTCCTCTCGTTGCCCAGGCTGGGATGAGGGCGACCGGCCGTCTGACACCACTGAAGCCCTACCCCTCTCTGGAGCACTACAGGAACACGTGTGTGTGCGCGTGTGTCATGTTTTTTGAGGGTTTGTAGACTGACTGACTCAGTGTGAGGGAACTCTATATCTTCCTGTGTATGTGTGTGTTTCACTTATCTTACATGGTATCATCTCATTTTCAGATTTGTCATATTTGTTCAGATTTCTCTGTTTTTTGCAGTCTCATGTGTTACTGGCATCTCTCTCTCTCTCTTTCTCTCTCTCTTTCTCTCTCTCTCTCTCAATTCAAGTTGAATTTCATTCCAAACCAGTGATATAAATGTAAATACATATATGAAGCCTTGAGACGAAGAACCATATAAGTTTAAAATTAAACTTTTTTTTTAATTTGGACTTTTATATATTTTTATTTTTATTGAAGATAGACAACAAAAGCTTCCCAATTCTAATGAGATAAGATTTTTCAGTGTCAATCTTAAAAATAAAAAGGTAGAGTAATTTACATTTCTGGAATGTGGAATAACAGTATAAGTCCAGTTCATCATATCACTTTAAACCACTGGAGATCTGATTCCTTTATCATAGTTTTAATACAGTAACAGAACCTTAAAGAATATAATAAGCATTTCTTTCTTTCCAATTTTTTTTTTTTTTTTTTTTTTGCAAACGTAAATCACAGAACAAATACAGACAATACAGTACAGGGACATCAAACGCAGCTAAAACGTTTCGATTCATTTCTCTGTGGTTATAAGGAGTACAGCTTTCATTTCGACCCATTCGTGACTCGACCCGTTAAACAGAGTGAGCTGAACTGTAGTAGACGACGCCCAGTAGCCCACACGCCCCTCTGACTGTAACCGCTAACGTTAGGTAGATACTTAGTACATATACGGTTCTTACACTCGCCTCTTTCGTGGACTTTTTCCTCGTTTTAGCTCTCCTCTCCGGTTCACATTTCCCAGCATCCCTTAAAGCAGGGGTGCCCAATCCTGCCCCTGCCGATCGACTGTCCTGCACAGTTCATCTCCAACCCTAATCAAACACACCTGCCTTTAATTTTCAAGTGATCCTGAAGACCTTAATTGGTTGCTTCAGATGTGTTTGATTAGGGTTGGAGATGAACTGTGCAGGACAGTCGATCGGCAGGAGCAGGATTGGGCACCCCTGCCTTAAAGACTTCCTTGCTCTGTCTTTCCATTCGTTCATGTTTGCTCTCCTTTTTTTGCCGAGGTTTTGCCGCAGCAGACATGAAAGCAACCGGCGTCTCCATTTTTCGTTAGTGGACATAAAGGTTTTTTCCACGTGAGACTATTTTAAAGTTTAAAAAACAGAGTATTGGTCGTGCAAACACCCCCCCCCCACCCCCACCCCCACCCACACACACACACACACACACACGGCACTCATACAATCATGTCACATGGTTATCTCAATTTTATTTTATTTTTTGCCTTATACGGTTGTTCGTCGCATGGACTTCTGTGTGTGTGTGTGCGTGTGTATGTGTGTATGTATATATATATATATATGACTATCTGTCTATTTATCTATCTATCTTTCTGTCTGTCTGTCTGTCTATATGTCTGTCTGTCTGTCTTTGCACATCAAGGCATTTTTTTATCTTTCAAAATCTTTCAAGTTTGTTTATTTGAATTTCAAATGAGCCATTTTCCAGGGCTCGACATAAGCGATGACCCGATGGCCCGGGGCCAGTAAAAGAGTATGTCGGGCTAGTTGATTGGCCAGTCACTGGCCCGCGCATCAGCAAAACAAACAGCAAACGTCATACACAGTGGCGCGAAGAGTGTCAATGTTACTTCAGGTTATTTATAACGTGTTAAAATGTCAAAGAACTAACAGGGCTGATACGAGAAACGGATATAAATCCGATCTTCAATTCCCGCGCTATATGCAGATTTAATGGAGTGCATGTCACCGAAAGCAACAGATATGAGCTGCATTTTATTGATCATCAGCTAAAATTTCAAAATCAAAGAGAGAGCGGCAGCAGCCCTGGTAAGATCATTTCGTTTCTTTACTTTTAATGATGATGATTGTGTGTTAAGAGTCTGCAACTTACTTTCACTTTGATTTGCGATAGTTTGCACGTTGGCTTAATGAATACATGCTCAGCTGCTCATCTGCAGTGATGCGTGTTGCAGTAGCGTCCTCATATCTGTCTATAACATGACCTATAGCCTATAACACGCTATCACACGTTTACTTTTTAGCATTTTTGGTAAGTATGCAAAACTCTTACTTACAAAAAAAAGGAGGAGGTCCAGTGAATAAAATGGACCGCTGAGGGAGAAAGGGGAGGGGCTAAGGGGAAGAAAGAAGGAAAAGTGGAATCTCTTATTAAAATGGATCCCTGTGAAAACCACATTCTCTCCGTGTTGGCGAGCCTATGTTCATTGCAGGAAAAATAATACATAGTGCAATAACCATTCATAGTTACAATGACAATTTGGTTATTTTTGCATGTCTCCAGGGGCTCTCTCTTAATTCCTGTACTCCCTTTGCTGTATTGATTAATCCTAATGTATACAATAAATACAGTTTAATGGAAAAGTGCTTTTCCTTATATTTCTTTCAGGGCCAGTAAAAATATAGAAGGGGCCAGCAAAACTCGGATCTACTGGCCCCGGGGGCCAGTGTTTTTTTTTTTTTTTTTTTTTATGTTGAGCCCTGCATTTTCAGATCAATTCTGAATGAAGCACAACGTCCATCCAGTAAACACGATCACAGCAGTGAGTGTGTGTGAGTCCTGGCCTCTCAGACTCTGAATAAAGCCAGTGAACACTGCGATTTTGGCCGCCTGAGACACATTTTTAAAATCCTAAAAGATTCCTCTGATCCTTGGCTAAAATCTGAAGTCTTTGATCGTTAGTTTGACGTGTTCACCGACAGCTGATTAATGACCGTTGAGATCAAATTTGACCTCAGACGAAATTCTTGTGGTGTCAGAAGATTTGACTCTCAGTCCTGCAGTGATTCTCCTACGACCACCGTCAAATTGTCTTCGTTTTTCAAGACAAGCATGACCAAAATAAACGTTAGAGATTTCTTTGTAGCCGCCATTTCAATCCCGCGTGTAATGAAGCTCACTGTCACCGAACACATCATTGATTGTTGTAAAACTCCGGACAAGTTTTCTTCCGTGCGTCAGTTTTTTGTCGAACAGTCTGACATTAATGACAACTGAGATCTTACAGCGTGTCCTAACTACACGCAACGTGCAATAAATGCCTCTTTTCCATGTTGATCAGAGTGTGTGTCCTAACCAGCCGCGACGGCGACACGCAACGATTCTACTTTAGAAACGGTTGTATTTTTCTGCGCAAAGTGTGGCGATGATAATCTCAGGTACTGTTTATGTGCTTTATTTAATGTTAAAAGCGTGTCATGTGACTCTGAATATCATTTAGTGCTCCAGCTTTGTAGCTGTAAAAGCAACGATGGATAATTCCCCTCAGATCTTGAAATGAAACAAATGGAAACAAGAACGTTCAAACTGTGAACAAACAAGTGTATTCTTTGACAAAGATTGTTTTAGTAACTCAGTAGCCGATATGTTTGAATAATGTTTAAATGGTGTAATATTTGTGAATTTGATTATGTAGCACTTATCCACTTTCTTGCGAGTGCCGTCAAGATTACTTTCTGGTGCTGCGAGACTCCGCCCACTCACTGTTCTGATTGGCTGACTCCGCCCACACACTGTTCTGATTGGCTGACTCCGCCCACACACTGTTCTGATTGGCTGACTCCGCCCACACACTGTTCTGATTGGCTGACTCAGCCCACACACTGTTCTGATTGGCTGACTCCGCCCACACACTCTTCTGATTGGCTGTGGGTTTTGATTGATTTTGACTCATTTCGCAGTCGCGTTGTGTCAAGTGTGGACAGACAAATTATTTGTCGCTGGAATCTTATCGCATCGTGTCTGGTTAGGACACGGTGTTACAGTGTGACAATGCTTACAGCGATGATCATGTTCGGACAGTCTGACAAGCAACAATCGTAAAGGACTATTATAAATCGCACAGTGTGCACCCGGCTTAACACACCTCTCTCTCTCTCTCTCTCTCTCTCTCTCTCTCTCTCTCTCTCTCTCCCCCCCTCTCTCTCTCTCTCTCTCCCCCTCTCTCTCTCTCTCTCTCTCTCCGTGTGTGTGTTTCAGATGAACACGTCTCTGTTAGGGAGCATCGGGATGTTGAATTCTGCTCCTCAGCTCCGATGCATCAAAACCTATCAGGTTCCCCCGGTCCAGCCGGCGTCGCCCGGATCCCAGAACGCCCTCAAACTCGCCCGTCTCATCTGGACCTCCAACCGCAACGTCATCCTCATGGCCCACGACGGCAAGGAGCATCGCTTCATGGTCTGAGGGGTCAAGGGTCGCGTTTCCTAGTGTCCAGCGGGCAACTGTATCCAGTTTACACTCTCCACACCCGTTTCATTCCTCTTTTTATTTATAGTGTTTGTAATTTCCCTTTTTTTTTTACTATTTATGGAGATGATAAAGGACTGCAGGTCACTTAGATGTGTTTACGTGTGTTTTTGCGCTTGAAGGTCAAGCGAGGTTTTGGTCGGACAGGCTGATATGTTTATTTCTTGTTTTATTCACTCAAAATCACTCTCTTGATTCACCGAATCTATTCTATCATTCCAGCTGCATGCAAACGTGCAGATTTATAAATAAATACAAACACACTCAGACATGCATTTTACTCACGGCCCTTTTTACTTGTTATTGTCTTAAGATCCCTTCCTGAAACGACTCTGAGAAATTACATTATTTATAATCAAAGAATCATCATTCGCACTGAATGACTAGAATCATATCGTGATATCGTGTATCATAGGAATTATTTTCAGGAATGGTTTTTATTTGAGCTTGTGGTGTAGCTGTGAAATGTTTCGGTTTGCTTTTGTCTGTTTGTGTTTGTGTGAGTCGCTGGTTAGTGTGAAACACGTGTAAAAACATCAGTCGTGTTCGCTTCTTTCCCACCGCTGCACGCCGATGATGTAATCCACAGAGCGAGAGATAGAGGAATATGTTATACAGACGACTTCAGTGTAAAAGATGTACATCTGCAACAGAATTTCAAGAAAACACTCTTTGCTGAATATATTTTCATCCCCAAATCAGAAGGAATATATATATATATGTGTAAAGAACTATTTTAGGACTATTAAGGTTTTTTGCTTTTTTTTTTCATGACAATTAAACACATTTCCAGGCTCAAATTCTTGTTAGAAATGTCATTCTTAAACTGCAATGCATCAATAAACATTCAAATAAATAAATACAATTAATTATTCTGAATTAAATAGCATAAATATGTGTGTAATATAATTTATATATTTTTTTATTTCCTCTTTTTCCTCTGTTTGTCTCGAATTGTTGTGTAAATGGAAATAAATAAAAATGTGTATCTATAGATTAAATGTGAAACACTCAAGACTTTTAGTTTCAGACCAAACGTGACAATTAAACACATTTCTGGGCTCAAATTCTCATCCCTGTAAAATAAAAGTCATTCTCATACTGTAATGTGGTGATAAACATTTAAAAAATAAATTATATTAATTATACTGAATTAAAAACAGCATAAATTTTAATATGATTTTTTCCAAAATAATCATAATCAAAGTACAAAAAATGTAATGATTGTGTTTGTGTGAATATGCAATTAAATCTTAATGGTCCTAAAACAGGCTACAGTTGACGCTTTTCACAAGTCTGAGCGAGAAAATAAAAGACACTTTCCCCTCGATGCTTCCGTCAGAGAGACAATAGTGTATTGCTATCCTGAAACATGAGTTATTAAGAATCCAGTCGAAAGAAAGTTTTTAAAGATTTGAGTTCAGAATAACATCTCCATTATGAAGGTCTGTCTCGTTTTTGTGAAAGAGAGTGTGTGTGTGTGTGTGTGTCTATCAGTGTGTGTGTGAGATTGTTTCTATGATGTGACTTGTGTGTCTGTTTAGACTAATGGAAAAGTCCTTGAACTTTCCGTGAACTGACGCAAAATTCTAATCATAGGATGATTGATTTTCTCCCTGCATATATTAGTTATTTCCTCTCTCTCGCTGCTGTATGATGTTCACGCTTTCCGTGTTGCACGGATCCGTCACGGGCGACTTTGATGCGGCTCGTTGTGTAAATGGTAATAAATAAAAATGCTTTATCTATAGATTATAGATGTGAAACGCTCAAGACTTGTAGTTCCAGACCTTCAAACCCACAGGTGCGTGTATGTGTGTGTGCGTGCGTGCGTGTGTGTGTGCGTGGAATAATTGTTCAACATTCACTATATCAGGCTGTGCTTTAATGCTGTTACTGGATAAAAAGTCTTATGTAATTGTGTTAATAAATGTAAATGTGAGAATCATCAGCTTGTGTTTGTTTCATTCACACAAAAGCATGAGCAACACTAAACGCATATCTGTGTCGATTTGGGGTTTCAAGGCCTGTTTGCAAGAGAAATGCAGAAATGTACCAGTATCACATGAGAAAGAGTCCCACTGTATTCAAATTAGATGATCAGTACAAATACATAACTGCTCTATACACAGAAAACCAGGAAATCTGACACAGTATGGTCAATATATACAATTGTAATCGAAATTATCCAACCCCCATTGCAAATCAGGTATATTGGCAAAATGTACAGACTTTCAGCTGTTTACAATGAACAAATAAAACAAAAGTAATTGATCTATCTCAACACAACAAATGTTTCGAGTGGTTTCCCCAAATTCAACTGAAAATGCAACTATTAATGACTTCTGCAGTCTCAAAATTATTCAGCTCCTCCATGAGAAGCATCTTTAGTACTCAGTAGAACAACCTTGTGCTGCTCTGACCTGCTGCAAACGAGATGTATAACCAGACAGCAGCTTCTGGCAGCGTTTCTGAGGAATCTGAGCCCGTTCCTCATGAACTTTCCTGAGGCTCAAACAGTAGAGCGTTGGTGCTTGCAACGCCAAGGTCATGGGTTCGATTCCCAGGGAAAGCAAGAACTGATAAGAATATAAATGTGTGTCTTGAAATGCAATGTAAGTCACTTTGGATAAATGCATCTGCCAAATGCATAAATGTAAATGAGCAATGGCTTCCAATTCATGAATATTCTTGGGTTATCGTGCTGCAACTGGCTTCTTCAAATCCCCACCAGAGATTTTCTATGGGCTTCAAGTCAGGTGACTGTGACTTCTTCTGCAACCAAGTCTTGGTGAAATCTGAGGTATGCTTTGGATCATTGTCCTGTTGGAAGGTCCAAGCTTCTGCTTCCTCACTGACGGCATGACGTTTCTCTTAGGATTTCCTGATACTTCAATAAATCCATCTCTCCTTCCACACGCTGCAGGTTTCCAGAGGATATAAATCAGCCGCAGAGCATCACTGATCCACCATGCTGAACTGTAGGCTCTCTTCAGCATATGCTTCACTTCTTCCTCCAGACATACCACTGATCCATAAGGCTGAAAAGTTCCAGTTTTGTTTTAAACGCTCCATAGAACAGAATCCCAAAACTGATGGCTTATATATATGATTTTGAGCACTTTTTTGAGTTTTTGAGTGCTTTTGGCTAGTAGTGGTGTATGTCTTGGTGTTCTGGCATGCGTTTATTACACGCCTGTTTCCACCAAGTCTTGCTGCAGGTCTTTTGCAGTCACTCAAGGGTTTTTCTGACCCTTCCTTCTCAGATATTTGGTTGCAGCCGTTGATACCTTCCGTTTTCTGCCCCGTCCCAGTAGAGTAACCACTGATCCTTTAACTTTAAACTTCCAAACTATGCTTCCAACAGTGTCTCTAGGAACATTTAGTTCCTTCGTTATCTTTTTTTCTCCTGTTCCTTGTTTGTGCAGGGCAATGAAATCTTCTCTTAACTTTTTGGACCATTCTTTTGACGTATTTCTGACATGCAGTCAAATGTGACGCTCAACAAACCTAGTCAGTTCAGATATTTCGTGTGTTCTAGCCCAAGCACACCTGGTGCAGCTAATGAAGCCCTTGATTACTTGCATCAGGTGTGCTTGAGGCAACAACTGTTTCACAGATTTGTGCTGTTGTGAGGGATTCTATTCAGGGGGTTGAATAATTTTGAGACTGCAGAAGTCATTAAAAGTTGCATTTTCAGTTGAATTTGGGGAAACCGCTTGAAACATTTGTTGTGTTGTGCTATTTCAAGTACTTCTGTTTAATATGTTCATTGCAAACTGCTGAAAGTCTGTAAATTATGCCAATAAACCTGATTTGCAATGGGGGTTGAATAATTTCGATTACAACTGCAGATATCAACAGTCCAAAGTCAAACATTTAGGCACATTTTTTTATTGTTATTTTTAATTATTATTTTGCAGATATCAACAGCTTAAAGTGAAACATATATATTTTTTAAAATTTTATTGGGGTTTTTTGTTGAGGAATTTGGCTTTTTTACAGATATCAAAAGCTCAGAGTGAAAAATGTTATTACACTTTTATTTTGTTGTATTTGTTTTAAATTTTTTGTTGTATTCATTGTATTTATTCATTTTGCTTTTTGCAGATATCAAAAACATTTTCTTGCAGCTTTTTTATTGTTGTTTTTAATGTATTTATTTATTTATTCATTCATTTATTTTTATATTATTTGCAGATATCAGCAGCTCAGAACTGGTTTGGTTTGCTGGTTAAAGCATTCAAAAGCTTGGGTCTACTTTCATTAGTCAGTGGGTATTTTAAACAATCAGAAAAAAAAAAATCCTACAGAACAAAGAAATAGTGCAATATTGGCACAGCAGGTGAAGGAGTCCATAGGGGCGCATGGTTTTGATTTTAAGGCTTGTTTGTCCCGATGCAAACAGACCTTCAGCTCTAATAGAGAGCATCAGTTTACTTCAGTCTCGACGCTCTCAGACAAACGCTCTCCTGCAGCTCCTGTCCAGCGTAATGTGGTTTTCTGGGAGTGAATAAATAAGATTTCATTTTCAAGCCTTTTCGTGGAGATTGTATTCCTCTCAGGGTCACGAGAAACCAGTTATGCTCTGAACGGCGGTTCATAGATTCACAAAACGACAGTAAGAACAGATGCACGTCCTCAAAAACGCTTTCAGTTTGAAATATTATGCCTGTTATCCGCGCTGCGAGAGAATTCATCATTTTAAGTGTGAAAATACAAGCTCTGAGAGCGCAGCGGAGGAGAAATGAAGATCAGGCAATTCAGACCTCATCTGAGCAGCTAATTAACTCAAGTGATTGATGATGATGATGGTGATGATGAAGATTACAGCAGGCAGCCAATCAGCTAAGCTCTGTCTGTGATGTTTGAATTCCCTGATTCTTGAGTAAATAATGATAATCAGGGACATTTCTTGCTCATCTTGGAATCCAACATTTCACTAATTGTCATTAACTGTTGTTTTTCTTCCATCAGAGAAAATAATGTCTATGTATATATATATATATTTATATATATATATATATATATATATATATATACTGAATATACAAAATGTTTGACTTTTGAGCTGTTGATATATATATATATATATATATATATATATATATATATATATATATAGCAGATACCAACAGCTCAAAAGTCAAACATTTTGTTGCAATTTATTTTTATTGCTTTTATTTATGTATTTAAATTGTTTTTGCAGATATCAACTCAAGAGTTAAATGTTTTATTGCAGTTTTATTGTTTTCATTTTATTTATTCAATTATTTTGCTATCAAATGTTTATATCAAAAGCATTATTAAATTTGTTTATGTAATTGTTTTTATTTATTTAGTATTTTTTGCAGATATCAACAGAAGTAAAATATTTCATTGCAATTTTTTTATTTTGTTTGTGTAGCCATTTTTTTGTTTTATTGCTTTTATTTATGTATTTAAAATGTTTTTGCAGATATCAGCTTAGAGTAAAATATTTAATTGCAGTTTTATTGTTTTCATTTTATTTATTCAATAATTTTGCTATCGAATGTTTATATCAAAAGCATTATTACTTTTTCATTTAATTGATGTTTTTAATACATTTATTTATTTAATATTTTTGCAGATATCAAAAGGTCAAATATTTTATTGCAATTTTTTTATTTTGTTGATTTTATTTATTTAGATTTTTTGTAGATATCAACAGCTCAGAGTTAAACATTTTACTGCAATTTTATTGTGTTGTCTTTATTAATTAATTCATTATGCTTTATTAGCAGATATCAGCAGCTCAAAGCTAGTTTGGTTTGCTAGTTTAAACACCCAAAAGTTTTTTGTTTTTTTAAATAAGTCAATCAGAAAAAAATAGTCCAATCATCATTAATTGAAGTTCATCTCCCACCGGAGAAAATAATGTCAATACTTCACAGCTGTTCTGTCCAATTAATCCAACTCATTAATCTGTGGTTTAATTAACTTGTTTAATTCATGTGGTTTATTTTGCATTAATTAATTTTATTTTTACATTCTGTGCAGAAGTGCGAGTGCTGTTTTGCCCTTGCTAAACTCGCTGTCACGTTACTAGAGTGTTGCCACTGTTCAGTGTATCGAGATCTGATCGTCTGGTTCATGTAATCTGTGACCCAGAATGCACTGCAGTCCATCTCACCAGCTGAGAAGAAACACACTCGACCCGGAGACTGACGTGACACTAATATGGAGTCCAGGTTGAACTCTGACCTTTGACTGTGTGTTTCTGATGCTCTCACTGTACGGCAGCGCTGAGGGGTAAAATCAATATACACTAATAAAGACTCTCTCTGTGTGTGTGTGTGTGTGTGAGAGAGAGAGAGAGAGAGAGAGAGTGTGAGTTTGTGTTCGTGTGTGTAAGAGTGTATGAGTTTGAGTTTGTGTGTGTAAGAGAATGTATGAGTTTGAGTGTGTGTGTGTGTGTGTGAGAGAGAGTGTGTTCGTGTGTGTATGAGTTCGATTGTGTGTGTGAGAGAAAGAGTGTGTATGTGAGTGTGAGAGAGTGTGTGTGTGTGTGTGTATGTGAGTGAGTGTGTGTGTGTGAGAGAGTATGTTTGAGTGTGAGTTTTGTGTGAGTGTGAGAGAGTGTGTGTGTGTTTGAGAGCGAGTTGTGTGTGTGTGAGAGTTTGAGGTGTGTGAGTGTGTGTTTAATATTTGAAGGCTCAATATGCACAAATGCCACACACACACACACCGAGTCTGTGCAGATCACGTTATATGTGGATATGAAACGATCCCCATATCCGCCTTATTCCTGACGAGTTTACTGCGTGTTGAATTATGGGTCGCACTTCCGGTTTGGGGAACTTCCATTCAAAAAGACTAAAACGAATCATTTCAAATCATAAAGTTGCCCTACAAATAAAGCTGATCGTCAGTTTCCCTTGATGAGAATAACGATACACTTGGTATTTTAACGTGACGTGTTATAACGAGAATATCTATGGCAAGTCGCTGCTTTCTTTTCCTCGTGACTATTTTCTTTCCCCCTTTGCAATCCGCTGTAAAAGAATGAAGAAGGACAACATATACTGCACATTTGTGGTCTGTTCTCCCGAATTTAATTGTGATATATTCCATTAATAATTCACTGGAATGCAGAAGAATCTCTCGTTATTCTCCTCAAATCCTCACGTCTCTTTGTTTCCAGGTTTGTTTTCACAGGCAAATGCAATTTATAATCTGTCAAAATGACGGAAATCACTTTGAAATAACATCACGCAATGCTGACGTTAATGAACAATTCTGATTAAGGCAACATAAGATACACAATATATATATTACTACAGTGATATTTAACCAAAGACTCGTGCTCTTGGGGTTATTTGATCTGTTTAAAGTACCTTGTTGATGCTTTTACACTTTTAAATTTCCTTTCAATGTTCGATGGTTGAAGGGCGAGTAGATTAATGTCATCTCATTGTGACACTTTTTTAACGTATTGCGTTCATAGCGAGCGTTTCACTGATTGTTTACAGCTTAACGGAAGTTACACCCATAATTCGCGCAAAGCGTCATGTGGCGTAAGAATAATGTGGATAGGAAAAATGATTCACAAATCAAAAGAGTTTCCTTTTCTTTTAGTTTTGTGATTAGCTTTAAATTCAGTGTCTATGGTATTTAGACCCATTTAGAGAACTAGCTAAACGTGTGTGTGTGTGTTACTGTAATATGTTCACTCCCGTCTGTCTGTAAAGACTGACTCATTAACCTGATCTAGTTCAGATGAGCTGTAGTGAGTGAGAGGCGGGTCGGTGTAGAGACCATCAGTCCACCTGATTAACACACACACACACACCGCTAATCAATCCCACCGCAGCAGATCCTGATCCGGTGATGGTCAGTGTCCAGAGGGTCAGTTTCAGTCAGAGCCCAAGGTGACGGTGACCTCTGACCTTTGTCGAAGCTGCAGTGCCTGACGTTCATTTCTCACCCCCTTCCCCCCCAAACCATTTTACAGTCCGCGAACACAGGCGATCGATGCGCAGCGCTCTCCTTCACTTCATCTCTCCCTCGTTTCTGACCCTTTTCTCTTGTTCAGGCGCCGTCGGTTCATTAGTCGAGGGGAAGAAGCTGCGGTCGTCATGGTGACGGCGGTGATGCTGAAGGCTCGTCTGCAGTGACTGATGTTCCGGCGCGGAGGAGGTCTGCATTGAAATTTTGGATGTGTGTGAGAGTGAGTGAGTGAGTGAGTGAGTGTGTGTGTGTGTGTGTGAGAGTGACTGAGTGTGTGTGTGTGTGTGTGTGTGTGTGTGTGTGTGAGTGAGTGAGTGAGAGTGTGTGTGAGTGTGTGAGCGAGTGACAGTGTGTGTGTGTGTGTGTGTGTGTGTGTGTGTGTGAGTGTGAGAGTGAGTGTATGAGTGAGTGACAGTGTGTGTATTTGTGTGTGTGTGTGAGAGTGAGTGATTGAGTGTGTGTGTGTCAAGGTTATAATCGTTAACGAAAACGAACGAAAAAACGAAAACTAGGTGGGAAAAAACATTGTCGTTAACTGAAATAAAAATAAAAACGAGGCATTACAAAAAAACGATAACTAACTAAAACTGTAATGTGTGTTTGGCAAAACTAACTAAAATAAAATAAAATTATAGAGTAAATGTCCTTAGTTTTCGTCTTTGTCAAGGTCTTTCATTTTTTAACGCTATTTAAAACACGCGCCGTATTCGTTCAGCTGCATTTCCTTTCCCTGCTCTCCCTCCGTCTCTCTGTCACTCATGCGTCTCTCACATGCACGCGCGCACACACACACACACACACACACCATGACACACACACACACAGCCCCTCCGTGCACACCGCGTCTCCATGAGAACGGGTGTTCGTTCGACGTTGAAAGCAAGTTCGCGAAAGGTTGGTATCTCTATCTCGTGAACACCTTTTACACAATCACACATTAAAAAGTGGTATTAAAATATTTTAAATTCTGAATATACAGTGAGGAAAATAAGTATTTGAACACCCTGCTATTTTGCAAGTTCTCCCACTTAGAAATCATGGAGGGGTCTGAAATTGTCATCGTAGGTGCATGTCCACTGTGAGAGACATAATCTAAAAAAAAAAATCCAGAAATCACAATGTATGATTTTTTAACTATTTATTTGTATGATACAGCTGCAAATAAGTATTTGAACACCTGAGAAAATCAATGTTAATATTTGGTACAGTAGCCTTTGTTTGCAATTACAGAGGTCAAACGTTTCCTGTAGTTTTTCACCAGGTTTGCACACACTGCAGGAGGGATTTTGGCCCACTCCTCCACACAGATCTTCTCTAGATCAGTCAGGTTTCTGGGCTGTCGCTGAGAAACACGGAGTTTGAGCTCCCTCCAAAGATTCTCTATTGGGTTTATGTCTGGAGACTGGCTAGGCCACGCCAGAACCTTGATATGCTTCTTACAGAGCCACTCCTTGGTTATCCTGGCTGTGTGCTTCGGGTCATTGTCATGTTGGAAGACCCAGCCTCGACCCATCTTCAATGCTCTAACTGAGGGAAGGAGGTTGTTCCCCAAAATCTCGCAATACATGGCCCCGGTCATCCTCTCCTTAATACAGTGCAGTCGCCCTGTCCCATGTGCAGAAAAACACCCCCAAAGCATAATGCTACCACCCCCATGCTTCACAGTAGGGATGGTGTTCTTGGGATGGTACTCATCATTCTTCTTCCTCCAAACACGTTTAGTGGAATTATGACCAAAAAGTTCTATTTTGGTCTCATCTGACCACATGACTTTCTCCCATGACTCCTCTGGATCATCCAAATGGTCATTGGCAAACTTAAGACGGGCCTTGACATGTGCTGGTTTAAGCAGGGGAACCTTCCGTGCCATGCATGATTTCAAACCATGACGTCTTAGTGTATTACCAACAGTAACCTTGGAAACGGTGGTCCCAGCTCTTTTCAGGTCATTGACCAGCTCCTCCCGTGTAGTTCTGGGCTGATTTCTCACCTTTCTTAGGATCATTGAGACCCCACGAGGTGAGATCTTGCATGGAGCCCCAGTCCGAGGGAGATTGACAGTCATGTTTAGCTTCTTCCATTTTCTAATGATTGCTCCAACAGTGGACCTTTTTTCACCAAGCTGCTTGGAAATTTCCCCGTAGCCCTTTCCAGCCTTGTGGAGGTGTACAATTTTGTCTCTAGTGTCTTTGGACAGCTCTTTGGTCTTGGCCATGTTAGTAGTTGGATTCTTACTGATTGTATGGGGTGGACAGGTGTCTTTATGCAGCTAACGACCTCAAACAGGTGCATCTAATTTAGGATAATAAATGGAGTGGAGGTGGACATTTTAAAGGCAGACTAACAGGTCTTTGAGGGTCAGAATTCTAGCTGATAGACAGGTGTTCAAATACTTATTTGCAGCTGTATCATACAAATAAATAGTTAAAAAATCATATATTGTGATTTCTGGATTTTTTTTTTTAGATTATGTCTCTCACAGTGGACATGCACCTACGATGACAATTTCAGACCCCTCCATGATTTCCAAGTGGGAGAACTTGCAAAATAGCAGGGTGTTCAAATACTTATTTTCCTCACTGTAATTTTGTCAGTGTGTTAATGTCGACCCGAGAAGCGATTGCGCCTTCTTTAGAAACTTAACTACTCGCAAGTTTGAGGTAAAATGCACTTTTTGGTTGTGGTTGTTGATGTCAAAACACTATATAAGCTGTGATTCAAATATTAAATAATGTTATGTCATTTTTTTTACTTTTACACTGAATGTTTGCTGCTTCAATCCAGATGAGTAGGCTATTGACTGTATAGGGTAAATTTAGTATGGGGTGTTAAAATTGTACAGCTGTGGTAACGTATTTGTATAGGGTGTGAATTCTGTATAGAAGATGTGTAGATTTTTGGTACGGCGTGTGGATTTTGTAAGAGGTAAAGGAATTTCAATGGGGTGTGAATTTTTTTATAGAATTGTATGGTGTTTTTGTTGAGTTATTATTACACAATACTTTTTCTGACCTTTTTGAATCTTGCCCCTGACAAATAACCCAAATTACAAAAAATAAAAACTAAACTAAACTAGCAAACCCACTTTAAAAACTAATTAAAACTAAACTGAATTTGAAAACAAAAAGTCAAAACGAAATAAAAATAAAAACTAATGAAAAATGCAAAACTATAATAACCCTGGTGTGTGTGTGTGTGTGTGTGTGTGTGTGAGAGTGAGAGTGTATGTGTGAGTGACAGTGTGTGTATTTGTGTGTATGTGAGAGTGAGTGATTGTGTGTGTGAGTGTGTGTGTGTATGAGTGAGTGACAGTGTGTGTATTTGTGTGTGTGAGAGTGAGTGAGTGTGTATGAGTGAGTGTGTGTGTGTGTGTGTGTGTGTGTGTGTGTGTGTGTGTGTGTGTGTGTGTGTGTGTGTGTGAGAGTGTGTGTGTGTGTGTGTTAGCATGCCTTCGCTTGTGTGTGCTTTATACTGAGGTATCAGATTCAGTAAGTGTTTTATATAAGATCATATTCGACTTTGCATGGAAAATATTTGTTATATTTTGTATATAACACAATATTTAATATTTAATATTTTGTTATAAATTCATTCGGCATATCGCAGGATTATTGGTGTTTTCCCTATGAATATTCATATGAGCTTGAGTGGTCAGGTGATGTTTCTGGTGTTGAACAGTCATGTAGTTTAACCAGACTTTAGTTAAGCAGTGTGTCAGGAGGAATGCCGATACGTCCAGCAGGTGTGTGTGTGTGTGTGTGTGTGTGTGTGCGCTCTCTTTGATGCAGTGGTCAGTGTGGCGGGGGGTCGGGGAGCACATGGAGAACAGGCTTTATGACGGGCAGATGTCGCTCGAAGCTTTAAAACAGTCTGTAATCCTATTTGCCCACTGAAAGGATCTTTAACGACCTGAGTGCGCCTGCAAAATAGTAAAAGTCACTGGACGACAGCTTGGCTTTTAAAACCTGCCATTACCAACACTTTGGCGAAAGAGAAAAGAGAATTGGATCTCTCAGAACTGTCCTTTTATTTATTTATCATCAGCATCCTCAACAAAACTCATAAAATACTGAGTATGTTAATAGACACATTTTACTGTAGAATTAAGAAGCTGCAAAATGTTAACAATTTTTTTTTTTTAAGTTTAAAGACAGTATTAAGGATCAAATGTATTTACACTTTTGAACTGGCAAATTTTTATGAATTATTTTATAAATTATTATTCTATAAATATGTAATTTTGTCTTGTGGACTATATATATAAACATCTGATTTGTGATTAGAGCTTATTCACGACAGTGATAAAAGACAACATGCAACTTTTATGTACACATTAAAAAGTGTAGTTTTAAAAGTGTGTGTATATATATATATATATATACACACACATTTTCATTATTTTATTAAATACTGTACATATTATTTAATACAGAATATTATAGAATAATATTATACAGAAAATTGTGAAATATATAAAATTAAATTAATTTTAATAATTATATATTATATATATTATATATATATATATATACACTCACCTAAAGGATTATTAGGAACACCTGTTCAATTTCTCATTAATGCAATTATCTAATCAACCAATCACATGGCAGTTGCTTCAATGCATTTAGGGGTGTGGTCCTGGTCAAGACAATCTCCTGAACTCCAAACTGAATGTCAGAATGGGAAAGAAAGGTGATTTAAGCAATTTTGAGCGTGGCATGGTTGTTGGTGCCAGACGGGCCGGTCTGAGTATTTCACAATCTGCTCAGTTACTGGGATTTTCACGCACAACCATTTCTAGGGTTTACAAAGAATGGTGTGAAAAGGGAAAAACATCCAGTATGCGACAGTCCTGTGGGCGAAAATGCCTTGTTGATGCTAGAGGTCAGAGGAGAATGGGCCGACTGATTCAAGCTGATAGAAGAGCAACTTTGACTGAAATAACCACTCGTTACAACCGAGGTATGCAGCAAAGCATTTGTGAAGCCACAACACACACAACCTTGAGGCGGATGGGCTACAACAGCAGAAGACTCCACCGGGTACCACTCATCTCCACTACAAATAGGAAAAAGAGGCTACAATTTGCACAAGCTCACCAAAATTGGACAGTTGAAGACTGGAAAAATGTTGCCTGGTCTGATGAGTCTCGATTTCTGTTGAGACATTCAGATGGTAGAGTCAGAATTTGGCGTAAACAGAATGAGAACATGGATCCATCATGCCTTGTTACCACTGTGCAGGCTGGTGGTGGTGGTGTAATGGTGTGGGGGATGTTTTCTTGGCACACTTTAGGCCCCTTAGTGCCAATTGGGCATCGTTTAAATGCCACGGCCTACCTGAGCATTGTTTCTGACCATGTCCATCCCTTTATGACCACCATGTACCCATCCTCTGATGGCTACTTCCAGCAGGATAATGCACCATGTCACAAAGCTCGAATCATTTCAAATTGGTTTCTTGAACATGACAATGAGTTCACTGTATTAAAATGGCCCCCACAGTCACCAGATCTCAACCCAATAGAGCATCTTTGGGATGTGGTGGAACGGGAGCTTCGTGCCCTGAATGTGCATCCCACAAATCTCCATCAACTGCAAGATGCTATCCTATCAATATGGGCCAACATTTCTAAAAAATGCTTTCAGCACCTTGTTGAATCAATGCCACGTAGAATTAAGGCAGTTCTGAAGGCGAAAGGGGGTCAAACACAGTATTAGTATGGTGTTCCTAATAATCCTTTAGGTGAGTGTATATATATATATATATATATATATATATATATATATATATATATATTATTTTAATATAAAAAAATCTGTTAATATTTTTGTGAGTTATGTCTGGTTAGAAGACTGTAAAAAAAAAAGTTAGTATTTTTATAAAGTAATTTTGTTTCCACTCAGACTTAAATTTTACTTTATTGGGCTGATAAAAACTAGCCTTGCAATGCCTAAGCATCAACATATCTCTCTCACTGTATGTTATTGTGACTCATTCTAAAATGTTTTATTTGCATTATGGGGATCATTTGATTTTCGAGCTACAGTGATGGGCAGGTCAGAGGTCGTGACCCCAGAGATCAAGATTTGTAGTGCACTGGAAAGGGTAAACAAGAGGGCTTTCACTAAGATTAAAACACAAACTGACCAGCAGCTTTGTGTGATTCACAGTCCACCCGTGTGTTTTCATGTGAATGTGTGTATGAAGTGTGTATATGTTGAGATACAGCCGAGATGATGTTCAGAGACAGACAGCAGGAGGCGGAGCGGAACGGTTTAGTTTGTGCCTCTGTTAGGGGCGTGACCTCCACACGCAGGGTCACATTTAATTAGCATACAGGCCCCTCCCCTAACATACTGCAGCCAGGGCCACCCACCACTGTATGTGTGTGCGTGTGTGTGTGAGTGAGTGAATGAGTGTGTGTGTGTGTGTGTGTGTGTGTGTGTGTGTGTGTGTGTGTGTGTGTGTGAATGAGTGAGTGTGTGTGTGTCTGTGTGTGAGTGTGAGTGTGTTTGCGTGTGTGTGAAAGAGAGAGAGCACAAAATAAAGGAGGAGGTTAGGGATGCATTGATATGTACAAGCTGACAGCCACTATTTATTTTGGTTTTAATAATAATATCATTAATCTGCATGTGTTTTGATAATATAAATTTGCACAAAAAAAAATAGATTTGTGTTTTAATTTAATAATTTAATTTAATGTCTCACATGAGATTTCTTGCAGTTAGCGCATTTATTTCTACTTGTACACTGCATATATATATGTATTTGTACAGTTAGTTTCTTTGTTTTAATCTGTGTTAACAATGAAGTGACCTCTTTTCTACTTCCTCTGTCCACTCAGAGGTCAAAGGCCAGAGTTGAGAGGTCAGAAGATCTCAGATGGGGGCGAGGTGAATTAAAACGGTGCCCCTCCCTCTATTTATCTCTAACCTCCACATGAACTGCACTCGTAATCCCATCATGCTCGAGTGAAGAGCGCAGGGGTCAGCGGCGTCCATCGCTCGAGCTGCACTTATTTAGGCATCATTGCAAGAGGAGGTTTCCTGGTTACACTAAGAGTGTATGTGCGAGTGTGTGTGTGAGTGAGTGAGTGAGTGAGTGAGTGTGTGTGTGTGTGTGAGTGAGTGAGTGTGTGTGAGTGTGTGTGTGAGTGCGTGTGAGTGCATGCATATGTGTGAGTGTGTGCGTGCATATGTGTGAGTGTGTGTGTGAGAGTGTGAGTGTATGTGCGTGTGTGTGTGCGCGTGCATGTGTATGTGTGTGCGCGTGAGTGTGTATGTATGTGGGTGTGTGCGTGAATGTGTGTTTGCTCTACTTTTGAGCCATATTGGAATTCACTCTATTATCGTGACACAGCGTGTAAAACTCATCAATCAAATTTATGTGCAAAATATTATTCATCATTTTCCAGCCTGATTGCTGAACATGCAAATGCATGTAATTACTGCATATTTAAATCATGGCGGCAATTTATCTCGAAGTCAAACTCTCAGTGGCATCAACGCTCTGAATATGAAGGTCTGCTTTAGACAGACTGGAGGCTGCATTGCTGTAGTTTGTGGTCAGGAGTTTCCCATTAAATGACTCCATAAGTGCAGTTTTCTTTCCTGATATTTAATGTTGATGTTTTTTCTCAATAGCCAATAGATTTTTCTCAATAGCCAATGTCACAGATGTGAACCTTGCTTGTTCTAGGCAGCTTATTCTAGAAAGCATTTAATTGGACAAGAATTTGAATACGCCTCTCAAATCAAGATCACGTGATGAATATGTTTGGTCACTCCAGCGGCTGGATTTCAGAAGCACGTTTGCTGGTCATTTTAAGTCATTGCAGATTTTTTTTTTTTAAGTAATTTTTTTTTTTTTCATGTAATACATTTTTGCAGTGTCTGAAAATTAGATGCTGCTAACCGATAGACAGCAGAAATAGCTGCAATATTTTAATTTTGAGACATACATTTTACATTTAAGACAAACTGTAAATATTTAAGTATTTATTAAGAATATTATTAATAATAATTGTACTAATAATATAAATTATATATTAAAAAATATAAGTCTAAATATTCTTATAATATGATAGGACTATATATACATGTGTGTGTGTGTGTATGTATGTATGTATGTATGTGTGTGTATATATATATATAAATATATAAATATAATATAATATATATATATATATATATATATATATATATATATATATATATATATATATATATAAACGTGTGTTAGATGCGTTTAATCAATTTGACAGCACACATATACAGTGAGGAAAATAAGTATTTGAACACCCTGCTATTTTGCAAGTTCTCCCACTTGGAAATCATGGAGGGGTCTGAAATTGTCATCGTAGGTGCATGTCCACTGTGAGAGACATATTCTAAAAAAAAAAAATCCAGAAATCACAATGTATGATTTTTTAACTATTTATTTGTATGATACAGCTGCAAATAAGTATTTGAACACCTGTCTATCAGCTAGAATTCTGACCCTCAAAGACCTGTTAGTCTGCCTTTAAAATCTCCACCTCCACTCCATTTATTATCCTAAATTAGATGCACCTGTTTGAGGTCGTTAGCTGCATAAAGACACCTGTCCACCCCATACAATCAGTAAGAATCCAACCACTAACATGGCCAAGACCAAAGAGCTGTCCAAAGACACTAGAGACAAAATTGTACATCTCCACAAGGCTGGAAAGGGCTACGGGGAAATTGCCAAGCAGCTTGGTGAAAAAAGGTCCACTGTTGGAGCAATCATTAGAAAATGGAAGAAGCTAAACATGACTGTCAATCTCCCTCGGACTGGGGCTCCATGCAAGATCTCACCTCGTGGGGTCTCAATGATCCTAAGAAAGGTGAGAAATCAGCCCAGAACTACACGGGAGGAGCTGGTCAATGACCTGAAAAGAGCTGGCACCACCGTTTCCAAGGTTACTGTTGGTAATACACTAAGACGTCATGGTTTGAAATCATGCATGGCACGGAAGGTTCCCCTGCTTAAACCAGCACATGTCAAGGCCCGTCTTAAGTTTGCCAATGACCATTTGGATGATCCAGAGGAGTCATGGGAGAAAGTCATGTGGTCAGATGAGACCAAAATAGAACTTTTTGGTCATAATTCCACTAAACGTGTTTGGAGGAAGAAGAATGATGAGTACCATCCCAAGAACACCATCCCTACTGTGAAGCATGGGGGTGGTAGCATCATGCTTTGGGGGTGTTTTTCTGCACATGGGACAGGGCGACTGCACTGTATTAAGGAGAGGATGACCGGGGCCATGTATTGCGAGATTTTGGGGAACAACCTCCTTCCCTCAGTTAGAGCATTGAAGATGGGTTGAGGCATTCCAACATGACAATGACCCGAAGCACACAGCCAGGATAACCAAGGAGTGGCTCTGTAAGAAGCATATCAAGGTTCTGGCGTGGCCTAGCCAGTCTCCAGACTTAAACCCAATAGAGAATCTTTGGAGGGAGCTCAAACTCCGTGTTTCTCAGCGACAGCCCAGAAACCTGACTGATCTAGAGAAGATCTGTGTGGAGGAGTGGGCCAAAATCCCTCCTGCAGTGTGTGCAAACCTGGTGAAAAACTACAGGAACGTTTGACCTCTGTAATTGCAAACAAAGGCTACTGTACCAAATATTAACATTGATTTTCTCAGGTGTTCAAATACTTATTTGCAGCTGTATCATACAAATAATAGTTAAAAAATCATGCATTGTGATTTCTGGATTTTTTTTTTTTTAGAATATGTCTCTCACAGTGGACATGCACCTACGATGACAATTTCAGACCCCTCCATGATTTCTAAGTGGGAGAACTTGCAAAATAGCAGGGTGTTCAAATACTTATTTTCCTTACTGTATATTAATGTGTGTATGTATATAAAGGATACTACACACACACACATATTGTATATTTCAAACTTTTACAATAGATGTGATTTAATTGCGATGAATTGATTTGACAGTACTATATTTATATAAAATAATATAAAATGAATACATGGTAAAACATTTAAATAACTAGATTATACCTTACAATATATATTGTATATACAAACACACACACATATATATATATTTGTGTGTGTGTATTTATATATTTTTATTAATTTATGTTAGTATGTATGAATTTTTTCATCAGTTTTTGAGGTTATGAAAGGGTTTATGAAACATACACCAGCCTGTACAGGTGAGCTCTAGATCTGGTCTAGTTTTGTCTCTTCCGTGTTCATTCATGTGTCTGGACTCAGAGTCACAAGCACCGGCGTGTTTTCCGGCGAGGCGTTCAGGATTGTCTACTCTTAAAGCTGCACTTAAGTCTGAAATATGCACTTCCTTTATAAGGCGAGCGCAGACAGCAGACTTCTCTCTCAGTGAATTATTTATCCAGGTATCAAGCAAACATCTGCCACAGATCGGCCGGCCAACAGGAAACTACAGGAAATAGGGATCCTAATTGTTGTCTATTACACTTTGGCTGGCTAATGGCAATGTGGACCTCTCTCGCTCTCTCTCTCTCCTCTCTCTCTCTCTCTCTCTCTGTGTATCTCTCTCGCTCTCTCTCTCTCTGTCTCTCTCGCTCTAACTCTCTCTCTGTCTCTATCGCTCTCTCTGTCTCTCTCACTCTCTCTCTCTCTCTGTGTGTAGAATAGAATAGAATAGAATCTGGCATTTATATAGCGCTTTCA
>NC_139977.1:33274016-33282611 GCF_963993115.1 Abramis brama | reverse complement strand
GAGAGAAACCATTTTTCATGCATTTGTAAATTGTGTTACATTAGAGCCTTCATTTCTTCATGTCTTTAGGATATATTTTTCAGAGGTGTAATGAAACTTTTTCTACGGTGCTATTTATTTTTGGGTTTATTTTCAAATTTTTATGTCAGTTGTTGAATTTTGTTTTAGGCCAAAGCAAAATTGGCTATTTATACAAGTAGGAAAAAGAAAGTTGAACAAAATTCGGAGCAGAATGTAGTTGCTATTTTTTCAAACATGGTGCGAGCAAGAATATTGATTGATTTTGCTTATTACAAGCAAATGGATGATCTTGTCACTTTTGAAGGTGTTTGGAGTTGAGATGAGGCTTTGTGCTCTGTATTTGAAGGTGATTTGGTTTTTGCACATTTCTTGTGAGTTGGGGTTGCTCTTAATATTTATGCATATTGTAGTTTAAATATACAGTGAAATGTATTTGTAATAAAGGTTTGTTAAAATTCGACAACAAAAAAATTCTCTCTGTATCTCTCTCCCTCTCTCTCTCTGTATCTCTCTCTCTCTCTCTGTCTGGGCCGTCTGCAGGATAAGAGTGCTAATGCTACGTTGGCAATTATCTCCCCTCAACAACCACACAGGCATCATATCAGCCCCTCTCCAAGTGTCTCAGATCTGCATGTTTCAGTGTCATTAGTCTGTCTGTCTGAAAGAGAGTGTTTTTTCCCTCAGTGATGGACTGTTAATGGAGTCTGCTTGTGCGTTTGCGTTCAAAGGGGTTTGATTCTGTCACAGGCGCTGACGAGTTTCTCCCCCTCTGAGTTTTAAGTTCATCTCATTGTATGAATATTTCACAAACCTTGTCGTCGTGTGTGTGTGTGACGCCTTCTTCCAGCGCAGTATGGCATGTGGCGTCGCCGTGTCGATCGATCTCGTGTGTGTTTGTGCCGAGAGGGATGAAGTATCTGGTTCCTGTTCAGACGCTCTCGCAGCGCAGATGCGGTAAACTGCAGATGCAGAAAGAACGTCAGACCAAAATACTGGAATCTAAACATGAACACACATTCTTATGCATCTATCTTTGTGAGGACATTCATTGACACAATGATATCTGTAGCTCCTTACCCAAACCCTACTCATCACAACTGCCTAACCCAAACACTTACCCTAAACCTGCCCTAAACCTAATTATAACCTGGTCACTAAGACCAAGTCTTGACCTTTTAAAAGCTTTCAGAAAGTGAGGACCGGCCAAAATGTCCTCACTTTACTCTCTCTGTCCTCACTCTGACTGTCTAAAACTCAAACCAGTCCTCACAAACATAGTTGTACATAAGGGTGTGCGATATCAAGATTTTTGATCACGGATGATTAAAATGTCTCCACGATCTGCTTTTGGAGAAATATCATAGTATCGTGCTACAGTGCATTCTATCAGTTGCAGTTCTGGCGCCTCCATCTCAAAATACTGTAAAATGCGACGTACATTCACAATCACATGTTGACGCAGAGATAGAGTTACACTCACGGGACACTGCAGTTCACAAAAGTTTATTATTTTTTTATTATGATTTTCTTGAAAAAAAATGTGATATATTTTTACCATATCACCCACCCCTAGTTGTACACAAAGACACACTCACACACACAAGCGAACACACATGTGAACACACACGGACACCACACTCACACGCACGCACTCACACACGCACATACACGCACACACACACTCACAAGAACACACTCACACGTACACACTCACACACGCACACACACACGCATATATACATGCACACACACACGCACGCATTCACACATGCATATATACACGCACACTCACACACGCGGACACACACACACCCACGCTCACACACACACGCACACACACACACACACACACACACTCACTCACACACACTCAAACCTTGAGTGTTTTTCCTTTTCTTTTGGTACTTCTTTTTCTCTCCAATTTGGTCTTTACTGGAGTAGGACGGTGTGTGTGTGTGTGTGTGTTAGTGGATTGGTCTTGGTTTTGCTGAGGTGGCAAAGTGCCGTTTAGTCATTTGTCCATGTCAGCACAAGAAGCTAAAACAACTAAAACTGTTACAAACACACATTTTGCCCAACATTAAAAAGTTTTAAAGCAATTAGAACCAATTTTTACAAATACAGTACTACAATACATTTAGATCACGAGACGATACACGATATTGGGTTCACGAGAACGAGACGATATATTTAAGAAACACTAGCTATATTTAAGAAATCTTCAATTACCAAATATGTCTGCAAAAATAGTCTTTTATTTGACTGAAAGTCACAAAATGCAAAACAATGCAAGTGCATTTTACTTATCATTTAACTAATCTAGGGCTGTCACTAACAATTATTTTGGTAATCGAGTAATTGGTCAATTATTTTGACAGTTAATTGAGTAGTCAGATATTTTTTGTGGTAATAAAAATAGACCTAAGTGAATCCCCTTTAAAATGACTTAAAATACATATAATCACAACGAAGCAATACTGACTGGTTTACATAAAGTATCAAAAGCAAGTAATTTAATAGAGAAGTTCACATCAAAATCTTCCGAAATCATATACTTCCCTACAATACAGTAGGCGAAAAACAGTATGTGACTAGAGTAGTATATCCAAATTCACAGTACTCATAAAAGAGTAAGCGAAAAGTTCCCGTATGACCCTACTACTAGATTCAAAAGTGTGCATATGATGGACACTTTACTATCCCATAAGGCCACAGGAGAGGATTGGTGAATGGCAGTGAAGCGACACAACTGATGCTGGTAGGTCAGTAGCGGAGATAGGGTGGGTGCTTGGGTATGGACACATACACAATTATATCTCACAATTATCCTTCTAGTTAATTTATAGCATCAAATAAACATGAATAAACATTAGAAGAATTGTTGTTTCAACCACGGAAATTCAACCTTTTTTCAAGTTCAAATATCCCCGTAAACAGTCGGTTTTGTCTTAAATGGTTGAGAAAGAAAAACAGTAAGCCTATGTCTATTGAATCAGTGCACTGACAGCATATACTCGCTGCTACCATTAATGCTGATCAAAGAACAAAAGAAAAAGAAAATCACTGAACTTTTCTAACTTTAATTAGCTTAATATTTTATTTGCCTGTTGTTCGATGATGACTGCTCCAACTGCAACATGAGTCTGTGCATGCGACCTTGAGATGCGTTCCCTGTCAAACATAATTTATCCTTATTTTCGTAATTTTGTTAAACATTTTTTCTGGATTTCTTGATCTTTATATGATTTTTTTTTTTAATTATTATTCGTATGCTATTCGTTTTTATACAATTTGTTCTGCAGAAGAAAAAAATTAACTATCCTGTTAATTCAGAATAGCAGAGATAGCCCATCCAATTTAATAATAATAATAATAATATAATCAAGTAGCCTAGCCTAGGCCCATTTTATTTTGGTTTGCAGGCTAATAAAAGTTAATCAGAAAAACAAACGGTAGAAGTAACTTTACCCGTTTCTGAATATTAATTTAAATGTTGCACATAATAAATAGGCCTAATCAAAAAGCACAAACATGACCATTGTAATTAAAATTTAAATTCCGTTATCATATCGCAAACGTATGAAGAAATTGCGTTGCTTTGAATAGGTCTATGCTATCTCATGCACAGGTTCGGAGTTTACAATGTTGGCAGCTCCATTACAGTAGGCTAAATTGGGAGCATCTGAATGTGCAGAATCTGTCCGTGGTGCTGAAACATTTTTACTTGACTGGCAAACTGTTTTCTTTGTTCGTCAATACAAACTTGTCAAAAAATGTGTCTTTTCTTTGTGTTTTATTTAACATATAAGCTTACTTGGCTCAACAAGTGACACATTATTACATATGCATTCATCAGATATTTTTTACGGGTTTTTTAACGGTTTTAATTTTAAAATGACTTGGTAGCAGAGGGCCCCATGATGAAGCTCCGCCCCCACTGTACTGAGAGTCTAGCTCCGCCCCTGTGGTAGGTCACATGATAACGACAACATGGCGGATGTGTCTCTGGATTACATTCATAATACATAGAACATAGCCTACTTTTTAGCTCTTCTGAAGCGATTACTTATTCAAAATAAGTAAATACTCAAGATAGTATGCGATTCCAGATGCAACGCCTCTGGTATGATCAATATATGTATCAAAATCAAAGACGGGTTGGTGTGAAGATCAGAAGAGATAAGTGAGGAATAATTGATGGACTGTTGAATTATTGAGAATTTAACGCACAACTGAATGTAATGCAGCCAGGATACAAAACATTTTTCAGATTTTTGTAGGCCTAGGCAACCTAAAATGCTCTTGTGTAAAACTTTCTTACACCAAAAGTAAAAAGAGGCTGCGTCTCAATGGAAAAGACTAGAAAGTATTTCGACGACTGCTTAATATTCCTCATGTGTTTGAGTGTTAAATTGAAGCTCTGAGGAGCATCTCTCTTCACAAAAGACAATAGATTCAAACATGTAAAAGAAGGGATTTTCTCTTGAAATCAATCCCAAACATTTAAAAGGTTTTTCTCTTCTATTCCGTGAGAGTTTTGTAGCTTTAATCAGTGGAGTGGAGTTAAAGTTCAAGCGCGCGATGTTTTAACCGCCGTTTAACGGCTCGCCTCGTTAAAACGCAGCCCGCGTTGCCTCTGTCTTCACATCTGTTCGTCATCTTAAGCTCACTTTAAGCTTTTATTCCGGCGAAATTGAAATGTATCTTTAAACTTACCAACAGGCGATTTATTTTCGACAGGTTCCGTTGCTGCCGTGAGAACACCGTGGATTCGGATTCACCTGCGCGCTCGCCCCCGCAGCTGTTACCGTGGCAATGGCAACTCCCGCGGTACTGCAAAGTTTTTTATTTTTTTATTATTATTTTTTTGAATGTATGTACATTTATAACACTATATGTTTTATTATATTACCTTAGCATCAAATTACAAAAAAAATAGTTAACTGCTGTGAGGGTGTTTCTAATACAGCTGTGGGAGTGACGGTATGTCTTTCTCTCTTCTCACTCTATCAATCTCTTTCTATTTTTTTTTTTTTAAGTTGTGAAAACAATATTGTGGAGTTATTTGAGCAAATGGAAACGCAAGAAATATATTTAATGTAGTCTCTCATTCACCTCTATAAGTTTACCCAAATAGGATGACCTCCGCCTCTGAGAAACCCGGAAATGTGAAAAGTGTCGCGATGGGTGAGTGATTTTTGTTGATAAATACTTCAGATCAGATTCTGTGTAAAAGTTAAGATTACTCTTACAAAAAGTTACCTTTAATTACCGCAGTTTATGCCAAAATGCCGTTTTAATGTTCCTGTAAAATCTTAATAAGCATGTGATCTCCTTCAAACACTGGTTTCAAAACATTTTTGTTCCACAATTACTGTAGTAACAACGACTTTACTGTTACTATGGTATTTTGGCATTATGTTTACCATGGTAAATGTATAATTCAGTCTATTTTATTTTCGTTTACGACTGTCTTTAGCAGAATCTCATAGGTTAGGCCTACTATTTACTAAAATGTATTCATTCATCTTTCACAACTTTTTAGTGTTCACATTTTTAACAACTATTTTAACGTCATATTTCTAGTGCATATCTCTTTCCCATTTCATTAATGATACCTGAACATTTTATCAAAAAACATAATTTGTCTCTAAACAACGCAGAGTATCCTGATGTTTGTATTATAAATTAATTGTAAACTAAATATAGATATATATATTTTTCCTAGTGAATAGGCTACCACTGTAAGGTTTTTCTTGGTTTTAAAGAAAATTGTCATAATTTTGCCCCTTACATGAAAGGTCAGAAACACATTCATACTTCTTCTTCATAATTCTTTTTCATATTTTATACATTTTTATTTTGAATATCCATGAAAAAGCAAGCTAAACTTCATCGATGCCCTCTGTTTTATTTTCGTAGGCGCTTATTTGGTAAAATCAAAAACACTTGTAAAACGATTTGCAGGACACCGTGTTTAACGCTCTTGAGAGAGTGGATTCTTATAATACTAAACGGTGAACTGGGTTGTTTTGATAAATATTTGATGTCTCATTTATCAATGAGTTAGCAGGTGATTTATTCAATACCACAAGTGATATTGAATAAACACTCCGACAGGCGTTTATCGATGAACCGCTTCAAAAATACACGCATGCAGAATTGAACTGAATTGACTTCAGCCTCACATAAAAGACAGACGAACTTAGAATATCAAGAGCAGAAGAGAATGAATCTTGTTTTATTTTTCTCTGTGTGTGTGTGTGTGTGTGTGTGTGTGTGTGTGTGTGTGTGTGTGTGAGGATTTCTCTGTGCCTGCATTATTTGAGTCCATTAAAGCTCTTCTACCTTCCCTAGGATTTGATTTCTGTCCCATAACCAGCGACTGTGACTGGGCATCGAGTCGGCTCTTTAAGACCAGACCACCGGATCGATGGCGCTAGCTTTACCAGGGCGCTAACAGCCTCTGCAGTGTCTCCGTTAGATCCACAGGTTTGCACAGGGAAACAAGGGCCGGCTCTGACCCCTGTGGAAGGTCCTCAAGGGCCCTCCTGAAGAGAGGAGGAGCAAGAGTGAAGGAAATTGCTAGTTGCTTATGAGTGAGTACACGTGATTATTGTTATTGTGAGGGTGTGAATTAATAGCCGTGTGTGTGTGTGTGTGTGTGTGTGTGGCGGGGTGTGACTGGCCAGTAAATTGAGATGGTTAATCTCAGATGAGGAGAGTGTATTGGTCCTTCAGACAGACATGTGAGGGCCACTCCACACGGCTGCCCATTTAAGAGCCCGCTTACAAGAGCCCGTCTGTGCGTGTCTTTGAAGAGCTCGACCTTATGTCTGCAATTCACCCCTTTTACACACACACACACACACAAACACACACACACACAGTCTCTGTCTGGCTGCACTGCAGCGTTTCATTGCTGCATTTTCCCAAATGATTCAATGGAAACGATGCATCCCTCTCAAGAGAAAAATATCATTAATAGGCTTCAGCACCATTAATTAATCAGGCTTTACAAAAAGTACTTTGAATAATGGCATGGTATTGATGCGGTTTCTATGTCATCCAAGTTAAGGGTTTTCAAACTGGGGTCCGGGGACCCCCTGGGGGCCACAAGGAAGTGCTTGGGTTCTGTGGACGTGTTTTTGACAAAAAAAAAAAAAAAAAAAGATTAATAAATAATAAAAAGATTATTATGAATAATTTTTTTAAGATAAATAAAGTAAATAAATAACAAATATAAGATTAAAATGGAGTTTTTAATATAAATTAATGAAATAAATAATAAAATTAATAAAAAGATTAAAATATTTAAACAAATAATTAATAAATTAATCAAATAAATAAGATTAAAATGAATTCTAAAATTCAAATTAAATGAAAAAAGATTAAAATGACTAAATAATAAAAAAGAATATTAAATAAATAAAAACAGATTTAACAAATTTTCAAATAAAACTTTTATATTAATAAATAAATAAAACAATAATAAATAGATTAAAAATGAATCATAAAAAATAAGTAGAATACAATTAATAAATAATAAAAATATTAAAATAAATAAAAATGATTACATATTTAATATAAATTAATTAATGCATGATGTATTGTAAAAATTCATAAATGGATAAAATAAATAATAAAAAGATTCAAATTAATTATAAAATGAATTGGGACAAATTTGATTAAATTAACCAATATACAATACATAGTACAGTACAGTGATAGTCATAGTAATAATCTGCACTATTAATCAATCAATATCCATCAATCAATAATGTGGAGTTTTGTTATTTATGTGTGGAAATTAATGAACATAGAAACCTGAATATCAGTGAGTTTTAAACTCACTTATTTCCAGGCCTAAAAAGTTGCATTACAACCATTTTTACCAGTGGTATTGTTAATATATATATATATATATATATATATATATATATATATATATACATACAGTGAGGAAAATAAGTATTTGAACACCCTGCTATTTTGCAAGTTCTCCCACTTCAAGCACTCCCACAATCATGGAGGGGTCTGAAATTGTCATCGTAGGTGCATGTCCACTGTGAGAGACATAATCTAAAAATAATAAATCCAGAAATCACAATATATGATTTTTTAACTATTTATTTGTATGATACAGCTGCAAATAAGTATTTGAACACCTGTCTATCAGCTAGAATTCTTACCCTCAAAGACCTGTTAGTCTGCCTTTAAAATGTCCACCTCCACTCCATTTATTATCCTAAATTAGATGCACCTGTTTGAGGTCGTTAGCTGCATAAAGACACCTGTCCACCCCATACAATCAGTAAGAATCCAACCACTAACATGGCCAAGACCAAAGAGCTGTCCAAAGACACTAGAGACAAAATTGTACACCTCCACAAGGCTGGAAAGGGCTACGGGGAAATTGCCAAGCAGCTTGGTGAAAATGGTAATACACTAAGACGTCATGGTTTGAAATCATGCATGGCAGGGAAGGTTCCCCTGCTTAAACCAGCACATGTCAAGGCCCGTCTTAAGTTTGCCAGTGACCATTTGGATGATCCAGAGGAGTCATGGGAGAAA
>NC_139977.1:33266516-33269016 GCF_963993115.1 Abramis brama | reverse complement strand
TCCTACACAATAAAACACCCACACGTCCCTTCAGAAAGACTCACACAATAAAACACCCACACGTCCCTCAGAAAGACTCACACAATAAAACACCCACACATCCCTCAGAAAGACTCACACAATAAAGGAAACTATTTTTAAATTAAGTTCTTATTTATTTCAGCAATTTACTAAGAACAAAATCTTCAAAACCTAGCGATCTCCCTAACTAGACAGCATCGTCAGGCGCACCTCGGATTCGAAGACTGTTTGATGTGATGTAGATGTGATCCATCCAAGATGTTGGAAATATACTTACATTCATTAAATACAGAACTATATACTGTAAATATAAATATAATTCCATCTAAATTGGCATATTTCTGTGATAAAAAGCTATTTACGCCTAATACATTTTTGTTTTTTCTTGTTTTAAGCATAACTTTTAAAAATAGAAGAAAAAAAATACAACAGAAAATAACAGTTTCTTGAGCATCAGATTAGCATATTATGAAGGATCATGTGACACTGAAGACTGGAGTAATGATGCTGAAAATTCAGCTTTGATCACAGGAATAAATTAAACTTTACTATATATTCACATAGAAAAAGCTGTTTTAAATTGTAATATTTCACTATTTTACTGTATCTTTGATCAAATAAAAGCAGCCTTGGTGAGCAGAAGAGTTTTAAAATTTTAAATAAATTAAATTTTAATTTAGAAAAATTCCGGTCAAGAATGACAGAAGAGCACCAGGGGGTTAAAGTAGCCTGTAAAATAAGTAAACTTTCTGAATCATTTACCCTTTGATAGACTGCTTTCACATTTGGTTTGATTGTTTGGCTCGAGTTTTCTAATTTATGTAAATTTCTGTCACATGATGGAGTTTGGGTTCCTTGTCACTATAGCCTTGCCTTAAAAAACACTTAATATCCAGTAATATTATCGATGCACTCATACTATCGGATGAGAACTGAACTTGAACTGAATAACGACTCTTCAGTCTTTAGGAGAGATGCTTTATAACTGAGTCGACTGGCTAGTCACTATTATTGGACTGAACTGAGTCAACACTGAACTGACTTGAGCTGATTAATATCTTCTGTAAAAGCTGCATGATTATGAAAACAGCCACTGTCATAGTTAAGTTAGTAGCCCAAGGTTCGGTAAGGCAGTGATCACTGGCGGCCACAGAGAGATAAAGAGAGCGAGACAGCAGAGGCCAGCGCTATAACCTTGCCAGAAAGAGTGTTAGGCCTCTAAAAATATCCCTGATTACTGGTGCAGCCCTGCAGCTCCAGAGACCCGATGAAGGTATTGATGAGTGAATCCCAGCCTAAGAGAACATGGAAACAACCGCTGGCCAGCGGCCATAGTAAACCTATTGATTCAGAGCCCGGCCTATCTCTCTATGACAGCCTCTTCCCACCTCACACACACACTCACTCACACACTCAAACACACACATATGCATTACTGTATTGGCTGCTTGTGTGTGTGTGAGCGAGATTTCTCTCGCTCTCTTTCTCCATCCGTCTATTTCCAACGAAGCATTTTAATGTTTTAATGTTAATGTTTAATCAGAACCCGGCTGCATACTGTGCTGCATTATGCCTTAACACCCGTGGTGAAAATTAAGCTTTTAATGTTGTTTATATTTCTACTTGGTGTTTTTAATATGCTTTAAGACAAACCATGTGTAAATTCATAAGTCGACACCATTGCTGAGTATTTCCTCCTTAAAACTGCAGTGAACCAAAGACAGTCTCAAAAACACACTTTGAAATCGCTGGTGTTTCTGACGTCACAAACTACCTTGTAACCAATCAGATCAATGTGTGATCGTCAACCAGTGGATCTCTGAGCTGAGTGAGTGAGTGGAGGCGGGGCTCATTTGCATATTCATAGAACCGCGCATACTAAATTACATTACATTTTTTTATAAGGTATGAAAAAATCTTTTCAAGGGAAAACCGTTTATATGTGTCATTTTGATGATCAAAGATGAGTTTTAAGGGATAGAATTATTGTTGTATTCTCTTTTAACACACTTTCAGAAGCTCATTCATGTTTATTTCGCGCTGTAACTGGTATTATTAAGGCGGAAGAGAAGATAATGTGCTGCTGCTGCTCTTGAGCTGAGCCAGAGCGATCTCACGTCACAGCGCCAAAACGGTAATTATGTTTTTGAATTTCGTAAGAAAATGGACGTAATTTTAAATCTGAGACTTTGTTTCATATCAATAATAACGAAGCACAAAGATTATTGCGATTTATTGGATGGGATGCGCACTACAATGTTCCATTCATTCATCAACTGAAAACAGGATGACTAATCGATTCTTGGGATTTAAGAATCGATATCGTTTCGTAAAAATGAGAATCGATTAAAATCGAGAAATTGATATTTTTTACCCAGCCCTAGTAAAAACAGTGAAATATTATTACAATTTAAATTATTTGTGTGAATATATTTCATGAATAATTATGAATAATTTAATGTGAATATATCCTAACATG
>NC_139977.1:33239016-33261516 GCF_963993115.1 Abramis brama | reverse complement strand
TGGGTTCCTTGCCACTGTAGCCTTTGGCTTAAAAGACACTTAATATTCAGTAATATTATCGATGCACTCATACTGTCGGATGAGAACTGAACTTGAACTGAATAATGACTCTTCAGTCTTTAGGAGAGATGCTTTATAACTGAATCGACTGGCGAGTCACAATTATTGGAGCTGCTTATAAGCTGAATTGAACTAATTTAATAATTGATGAACTTAATGCAGTTATTGAACTAAACTGAATCAACATTGAACTGAATTGAGCTGAGTATAATAATTTTGACAGAGGAATTTGAATTTGTCTCATTATTTGATGAAGTTTGATCATTATTTTCCTGTTAATTGCTATGAAGCTGCTTTGAAACAATCTGTATAGAAATAAAGCTGACTTGACCTTTGTGAATTGGTTCAATTGAATGATTTGAATCAACAGATTCAATCAAATTAATCAAATAACCGCCGTAGAGTTAACTGTCTTTAAATTATGAGTATCTTATAGTTTTTCTTCAGTACGGTTTGTAGTGACAGCCAAAAAAACACATTTATTAATTAATTGCATTGAAACGGCCTGAAATGGAGCTTGTTTGGACTATTATGACACTCCCATTTAGTTTTACTCATCTTAAACGTTGATTTGATAGTGAGTGGAGGGAAAAGGTACTAATATCACACCATCCCATCTACTGGCATAATTTATTCATGGCCAGAAATGCACTGGAGACATTAGTATTTATGATCGCAGGCCGTGCTTTATTTTCTGGTGGATAAAACCACTCCAGAGGAGGAAACACTTCCTCATTAGCTGCTCGCTCTATTTCCTCCGGTGGATTCTGCACACGATCATTTATTCATGCAGAAACCCCCATCATCTCCTCATCAGCGTGTCCCAAAAGCTGTGGGCCGCAGGACACACACCTTAAAACACTTCAGGGGAAGCGCAGAGGTGATGAAGATGATGAGGAGGTGACAGAGAGATGGAGGGTGTGAAAGCCACTCAGATGGACACGAGGGAAGCCCGGCACTTCAGTGACACTATTGAAATGATAATGGAGAGGAGAATGGAGTTTATGAACTGACCTGAGACTGTTGTGTTCATCATCACCTGACATAAGCATTATTGTCTTCATTTGCTGTCCCTCATGTCGCACTTTCTTTCTTCCATAGACCACTGAGGTCCAGAAGAAGGTCTTTTATCTGTGAAATTTACATTATTTAAGCAGACGCTTTTTTATCTGAAGCGGCTTACAAATGAAGAACAGCACCGGCAATAATTGATACATTTTCTGTGTACAAGTTCTACATGTTTTCCATTCATTTTTCCGGTGTTCGTATGCTAACAGAGATGACTGTGCCATTATTTCAGTGTGGAAGAACTTTATGACTAGAACAATCTCTAACCTGGACTGGACTTTACAGTCAAACGTCTTATTCTGTTGTTGGATGTGTTGTCATTTTATTATAATTATTACAGCCTATATGTTGTTTTATAGGATATGTGATGTATATTCTTAATTTATTTCTTTATTTTGTGAGATTGCATGAAGGATGTGGATTATCTTTTGTTATTATTTTCTTTTCTTTATTATTGATTTTGTTGTCTATATTGTGTGTTGTGATATATTTATTTATTCTGTGAGACTGCATGGATGTGGATTATTTTGTTATTTTCTTTATTATTATTATTAGAATTTATATTATGCATTGTAATCTATTTATTCTGTGAGACTGCATTTAGGATATTGATTTGTTTTGTTTTGTTATTATTGTTATAGTTTATATTGTGTATTATTTATTTATTCTGTGAGACTGCATGTAAAATGTGGATTCTTTTTTGTTATTTTCTTTTCTTTATTATTATTATTTTAGTTTATACTACAAGTCATATTTTAATTAGGCTATTTATTTGTTTTTATAATGATTATTTTATTACGAGTTATATTTTAATGGTAATTTTATATAGATATATTTATTATATAGTATTTATTTATACATTTATTAACATTATTATTCTTATAGTTCATATTATGTGTTTTATAGCATTATTTATTTACTGTTTTGAATGTTCTGGCTGCGGTGCAACAAGTCCAAAGCAAATTTCCCTCAGCGGGACGATAAACTCAATGCATGGCGAATGACTTCTGTTGAGGTTTCTAAATCTCTCAGAGACTCGTATCATTATCCACCTGCGTTTCTTGATCCGAGGACAGGCAGTGATGTACAGCACACTATTAGAAGTGTTCGGGGGCTCTGGGCTGATCCTGAACACTATCCCACAGTTCCTCCGAGAGGAGAGAGAAACTAACAGGTTTTTATCTGATACACTGTGATATGACCTCATCTGGGATGAGCTTTTCAATTAAACATGAGTGGAAGTGTGAAATTCCCCCGGTGTCCGGCAATGGTTTGTGTTTGCGCTGTATTTGTATCTCGCTTATTCTCTCAGTTGTTTGTGTATGTAAGTTAACATTGACCCAACCAAATCAACAGAGAGGATCAGATCAATGCATGAACATTTTTCGAATAACAATAAGGATCAGCTCATCACATTCTAATTTCTTCTCTAGATCGGCAGAGAGCTCAACGAGAACTTTCCAGATCGGCACAGGCGATCAGCTCAACTAATGACAATTTCCTAGAGAAGCAGAGAGGATCCATTGCTTTGGCTGACATCAGCAAGAAAACAGCAATCAGATAACTGAGGTCTGGAATGCTGGGTAATTTTTTTATTTGCAGTTTCAGCTCCCTGAACTCTGAGTCTTCAGAGCAAATCAAAGTCATATTTTCTTTATACTGTATAGGCCTGTTCACACCAAGAACTATAACTATAACCATAAACACAACTAGCGATGCACCAATACCACTTTTTCCAGATCGTATACTCAATACTTTTATTTTTAGTACTTGTCGATACTGATTACCGATTCTTGTATTTTCATTGCATTTGTAATTGAAAAAAATATATATATAGAATAGGGAAATCAGAAGAATTTGAATAATATTAGTTATTCCAGTATCTGTATCAGTACATCCATAAACACAACTATAACGATAACGACACAGATGACCGATATCGTTATCCCTTTTTTTAGGGATGCACCGATACCACTTTTTCTAGAACAAGTCCGATTAGATACTTTTATTTTTAGTACTTGCCGATACTGATTACCAATACTTGTATTTTCATTGCAGTTGTAATTTGTTTAAAAAAAATATTGCATAGGGAAATCAAAAGAATATGAATAATATTAGTTAATCCAGTATATGTATCAGTAAACACAACCATAACGATAACGACACCGAGGATCGATATCATTAAAATTAAACACTATTTTAGAGATTTTTTTTTTTTTCTTACTTAAGCTTGTACCTATTCATACATATTAGCCACCAACTCAGCAAAACAAAATAAAATAGTTACGAATTGCCATGAGATTGTGTTGGGTGTTCACTTGAACTTTCCAGATGAATCTTTTGACTTCAGGAAATCTGCTCTCCTGTCGTTCCAACTTGGATTTGATCCTGCAACCTCTTATTGTGCCCTCTAGATAGTAACTAGTATGATACCAACCCTCGCCACACTGGAATTGTACATTACTTTGTTGTTGTTCCATTACAAAAGCGTTATCGTGTCAGGTCAACATACACAAACACACACACACACACATATGAGATTGGCTCATTATCTCTTCCTCTGTTCAGGCCAGGACTAAAATCTCTCCTTCTCTCATTTGCTAATGAGTCTTGAATAAATATATGACTGTTAGGTGCGTTTGGAGAGGAGCTCACGGTAACCAGGATAGTTAATAAGAAACCAGAGAATTAGATTACAGGATCAAAAAGACGCTCCCTTTAAACACAGGTTTATCAGCATTACTGACACACACGTCTCGCTTCTTACAAACGTAACTTGAGTTATTATCTGTAGAGTCTCTGTGTCTGTCTGACGCTGATACGCAGGTTAAGTGCCAAGGATAGAGAAGGAGAAGGAATGTTTAAGGATTAATCTCTCTGGGAATAATAAAATGTGTCCTAAATGATGCCATTAATACACTGTGTACTTAAGCTCTATGTACTCAGCCATGCAGTTTATGAATTTTATAAGGTTATTTTGTTATTTAACATTGGAGTCTCACAGCCCCTCCTGCTAGATTAATCGTTAAAAGATCGTGATCTCAATTCAAACACTAACGAGATCTTATTCTTAAATGACAGTGATTCTCCTGTGTCTATTAAACCTTTGACAAGTGCAATCACAGCGAACATTCAGATCTGCGTTCTGATCCAGAGAGAGCCGTTGTCATGCATAGATATGAATCAGCTTCACAAACAGTCTTTTCAACCACACAGTTTCATTATTTCTGTCTTACAATCATTCATATGATCACAGAAGCACTGGAATAAAAGATTATAGTTCAGATATAAACCCTGATACAGTAGTGATCAAAATAGAGTAAATCACCTTTTGAAAGTAGCTTGATGCGTATCGATTACATGGTTACACCAGTAGGTGGCGACAAGTGACTGTTAAAAAATGTGTTTGTCATTGAATCATTCATTCGTTAGATTCGTTCAAAAACGCTGAATCATCATCCAGTGATGAAACAAGTGAAGTCTTTATGAGTGAGTCATTGAATCATTCACTAACTCAATTCATTCTGATTGATTTAACATTTTTAAATAGACTGCAGCAATTAACATTTAGTCAGAAACTCTTGTAAATGACATGTTATTTTGCTTAGATGTCTGTTCAGAATCGTGATCTCTATTTGAAACGACAACAAAAAAACATGATTCTCAGTTTATCCAGAATCGTGGAGCTCTAATATAGCGCATAAGTGTGCAAATTGGGGTGCACATATAGTCTCTCTGGTTTGCAAACTTCTACAGTGAATTCTACAGAACCACAACCATGTTTTAAAGACACTGGACAAGTTCAGGCAACACAAATGTCAGTAGCCTTTAGTTTTGCTGCCCTCACGTGCTGTAGGAATAATCGTAAATACAAGTTACCTAGTAGGAAATTGGACATGAACTCCCTCTCAAGTCATATTTACTACTGGGAAACCCGAGTTTCCAAGTTGGGTGTGGAATAAATTTAAAACAGCGCAGAGGAGAACGATTTCTGAACGATTATTAGTTTTTCCCACAACAGCTACATCGTGTGTTTGTTAAAGTAGTGCGTATTTACATATATGTATTAACATTTTAAGCATAAAGATGTTCGATTCGTGAATGAATCATTCTTTTTAACCCCGGTTCACTGAATCAGACTTTAGTTAACACATTCGAAGTTGATTATGTCCAGATGGGTTACTGAACCAAAGAACTGCTTTGAAATGAATGAATCAAATAAAACCGAACATTTGATTTTTTTTTATCAAACACAACCAAAAAGCCGAACCAATTGGCTCATTCAGTGCCGCACAAGGAGTGAGCGGATCAATTAATTTCTGAACTACAGATCGATTCAGTTCGATTCTGTGAACTGACTCGACCGGTTACCGGATTTTAAGAATGATTCGTTCAAGAATCAAACATCACTAGCATATAGGGCCCTATTTTAACGATCTGAAACGCATTATCTCGGGCGCTGTTGCTATTATTATACTGGCGGGATAAATTACTCTTGCGCCCGACGCAAAATCTAAAATGTGTTGGTCTGAAGTAGCTTCATTACTCATAGGTGTGGTTTGGCCGTAACGTGAAATAAACCAATCAGAGCGACATCTCACATTCCCTTTAAGAGCAGGCGCGCTTGTTCCATGGCGGATTGCTATTAAAGAAAAGACAGAAAAAGTGACATTGTATGGGGATGGAGAAACCCACCCAAATTAGCTTCGGTTAAACAGGCATATAATAATTTGGGTAAATGTGTAAGCTAGATTTATGCCTATTTTTTCACATCTTCATGGACACCACAATGATTTCCCTCGTGCAGAATATTTTTTCTTGTAATTATGTATGGTTTGCAAAAATGTCAACTGCTGCGTCTGTGTAGATGAGAGAAGCGAAGTGTATGTGCGTTGTGCACACGCTACATTATGGCCAAGCATGCGCCCTTAAAATAGCATCTGAACGCGCCACTGACTTTAGACTAGGTTTCTCCTCGTCTGTGGTGGAATTGTTTTCTGAAACTGCAAAATAGCACCAGGGAACATTTGCGCCGGAACACGCCTCCTCTTTTTGCTGAACCGCCCCCGGGAGCACAAGTTCATTCACTAATTTACCGACGTGCGTCTGTGGAGGGAAAAGTCTGCTGTGCGTCGGGTGCAAAATAAGAATGATACATGCGTCGGTGTACAAAGTCAATTGCGCTGGGTGCAAGATGGGGCCCATTGTATGTTTTATACACAGCAAAAATAGCATGTATTTGACTGAAGTTCCAGAATTGCAGCAAGCTGACTATCTAGAATAGATAATGCGATGAATGATTATATATTGTTGTTAATGAATGGGAAAATTGAACATTTTGGCTTCTTTTCCCCCCAATAAATAGGCAAGAATAAGCCTGGTGTCCTCCATGATCCCTATTCTTTTTAACAACAAAGCACTTGAACACTACCAACTCGAAATTACGACTTCAGAAGAGGGAAGTATGAAATCGCTTGTTTCTACTAAATCAGTCATGTTTGGAAGCATTAAAAATGAAATTTGTTTTAAATGCTTTTGGCAACAAATATTAAGAGAGATCAGTGTTTGATGTGTGATCATCTCTGAATGAGGTCTCGACCTGTTAATCGTGTTTCCTGTGTTGTTTAATTTATGTTTCAGATCTGCAGAAGATTGCAATTACTACCTCTGACTACCTGTCAAATATTAGTCATGAACAAATCAATATTTTATCATTTCTCCATATTATTCAGTGACAGGTTAAAAGCGTTAAAGAAATAGTTCACCTTGATAAAATACATATTTTGTGTTTAGCAGAAGAAAGAAAGTCATATGATTTTATTCCTCTCAAGAGAGCATGATGTTGTTTGCTTTGCGTTTGCTGTCGTATGACATTCTGGATATTAATTACATAATCATAAACAGTAAGCGATCATGATCTTAAATTCAGCAGTTGTGAGAGTGTTTGCTGCTACAGACCATCATTATTCTCACTTTATCTCAGCGTTTTCTTACCGTTATCTTAATGTTTCGTTGGTCGTATCTGTGGGCTAATCATGTAAGTGCATGTTGAATCATTAAACAGATTTGTTTCTTGTGCTTGATGAATGAAGCTACAGGAACGGGAAAAAAATCAAAGCTGAGATCTCAGTTGTTTCTCCACAATGAGACACAGTTTTAGTTTTAATGACTAAACCTCATCTCAAATGTGTCTGATTTCAGAACAGACAAAAAACCTGGGCTACAATAATGAGACGCAATGAGATCTCAGTTATGTTTCATTTACAGTGCCAGATGTTCCTTCTAAAATACCTTCAAAGAAAGGTGTTCACCAGGCGTCATCCGGTAAGAGTCTAGTGCTGTAAAATGAATCATGAGTTCATATTGAGACAAATTCAATCAGATTTATTGAGATCTTTTCTGAAACTCTAGAGGATTGTGTAAGTCTAATGCATTGTGATTTTTCTTTTCTACAGGCACTTTATTATGAAGAAGTATTTGTAATTGTCATGAGAAATAGATACATTTGTCCCCAAAAACCCAGAAAATGAGCGGCACACTGAGCTGATTTATGTGTTGAAGGGTTGATCATTTGCCTTCACGTTTCGCTCTGTTTGCTCTGTTTCTCTGTGTTTGTCAAAGGTCTGAGTGTGATGTCATTTTCGCTGCCATTGTTTCCGAGCGTGTTTTAATGTTATCAGTGAAGTCCTTAACATGAGGACAGCAGCAGATCTTATCGGTCTGGAGACTCACACACACTCACACACACACACACACACACACAGAAGCAGCACAAGAATGTGATAAGACAAAACACACACACAGAGCGGCTGAATGAATCATCTATTAGTGACTGTACACACACACACTCACTCACTCAATCACACACAGTCATTCACTCTCACATGCACACACACACACACACACTCACTCTCTCACACACACACACTCACTCAATCACACACAGTCATTCACTCTTACATGCACACACACACTCACTTATTCGCTCTCTCACACACACACACACACACACACTCACTCTCTCACACACACACACACTCACTCAATCACACACAGTCATTCACTCACACATGCACACACACATTCACTTATTCGCTCTCTCACACACACTCACGCTCACGCTCTCTCTCACACACACACACACACAGATAATAACAGAACAGTCTTTGTCTATGTCGTCAGAGGTTATGAAAGATCATCAGCACATCAGTTTTAACACAAAACTAATATTTGTCCAGGAACATTTAAAGTTAATTTTAGAGACTATTTTCACACTGCACTGTTTGATCATATGTGTCATAAACTCACATGGAATTCCCCTCATTTCAGATAGTTTTTAATTTGCTTTAGAAATCCTACCCTTGTACATTAGATGAGCTGTTTCTCTTACTGCAGTAATGAAGTCCTTAAAGGGACAGTTGCATTTAATCATTTAGCAGACGCTTTTATCCAAAGCGACTTACAAATGAGGAGAACAATAGAAGCAATCAGACAACAAGAGGGCAACAGAGTTAAAGTGCTGTAACAAGTGTCAGTTGGTCTAGCACAGCACACATAGCAAGATTTTGTTTTGTTTTTAATCAGAAAAAAACAAAACAAATAGAGTTGTATAGAATAGAAAAGGTAAGTGCTAGTATTACTTGGTCAGGTGCTGAGTTCACCCAAAAGTGTAAATCTGTCATCATTTATTCACCATCATATGGAAGACTATTTCTGCCACATATGAAAAAAACATGCTTTGAAAAATCATAATTATGACATTAAAAGTTGAAACTATGAGATAGTCTTTTTTTCATGAAATTCTGATTTAAGTAAGAATTATGATATAAAAAGTCAGTTATAAAATAAAAAGTGTGCGTACGTGCGTGTGTGAGAGAGAGGGAGTGTGTGAATGACCTAAATTGAGGAAACAAGCTTAGTTTTTTAAATTGAGGAAACAAGTTTTTTTTTAAATATAAAAATACAGAAATTAGGGTAGGTTTAGGGGTCAGGTTATTGTTTGTGTGTGTGTGCGTGCGTGCGTGCGTGTGTGTGTAGGTTTAGGGGTCGGGTCAGTGTAAGGGGACAGAATATACAGTTTGTAAAGTATAAAAACCATTACGTCTATGGAGAGTCCCCACAAAGATAGCTATCCAGACGTGTGAGTGTGTGGGTGAGTTGAGTGTGTGAGTGTGTGAGTGTGTGTGTGTGTGTGTGTGTGTGTGTGTGTGTGTGTGTGTGTGTGTGTGTGTGTGTGTGTGTGTGTGTGTGTGTGTGTGTGTGTGTGTGAGTATGTGAGTATGTGAGTGTTTGTTCATGTGTGTGTATGTGTAAGTGTGTGTGTGTGTAAGTGTGTCACATGTCAGCGTGATGCATGAGTTCATGGCCACCAGGTTAGATGAGCTTTTACACGAGAGAGAGAGAGTCAAGAGATCGTCTCACACTCTTGTGACAATAGTTGTTCTGTGTGGATTATGAACGTCAAACCTTAAATCTCTACAGAAAACTACTGGCAGATCAACATCTGTCGCCACACTCCATTAAATCATACTAATCGACTGCATAACTCATATAATAGTCATATAATATACTTTATACTCATCAAAGAATCCTGAAAACAGACAATCTATCACAGTCTCCACAGCAGCACAACTGATTTCAACACTGATAATAATCATAAATGTTTCTTGAGCATCAAATCATCATATTAGAATGATTTGTGAAGGATCATGTGACACTGAAAACTGGAGTAATGATGCTGAAAATTCAGCTTTGATCACAGGAATAAATTACACTTTACTATATATTTGTAAAGTGTGTAAAGTATGTGAGACCAGTAATACTGTACTTTTACTTCAGATCGTCAAACTATTGAACTGAAGTCCATCACTAAACCATTATTGCTCGCTCCGTCCACACGGTCATTCCTCTTCCTCTGACAGCAGCACAAGCTGAGCTGAGATTGATGAGTGTTTAGTGAGTGTTTAGCCACTGTAAACTCTCTCACACACACTGTTTCTGTCCTCTGATGAACGAGTGTTGCTGTGATTGACGCTGGCCATCTTCTGCACGTGGAAATTAACCCCATGAAACTCCAATCAGATGAGTCTCTCCGGTCAGTCTGTTGCTTAGCAACCGTATCCCTCCCTGGCCTGGCCATCACACACTCACATACACACACACACACACAGGTCTCACACCCACCTGACCTCTGAGCCATACATCAAAAGCTCAGCGGCCGTCTCCTCGTATGATGTCCCCATTCATCTGACCCGCGCTTTAGCCGTGTAGTTCTGTTCACTTCACCTCAACATCTCGCCCAAACTCTCTCTCTCCTGCACCGCCAAACACACACACTTTCCTCATTCTGACATTAAACAGTTGTAGTAAATTATATATTTATATTATGTTATATTATATTGTAATATACACTATGATGTAATATAATGTTCATAATCTGAGCAAATTTGAATATATATATATATATACTGTATAATCATATATGTGTTTTGCATGTTTTGTCTGCCATATATGGAGTCGTTCTAAACAGAAGACGTTTGTACATGCGGTAAGAACGAGCTATCATGCGGTTATCTGAGTCAGTTATGTTTGTTTTTGCAAATGTTCTTTGTGTGTGATATTTGATTTTGCTCTGTCTGGATAATAACTCTCTGCTCCAGAAAGTCGTTTAGTTTAAACTCGACTGCAATCCATTTTGTTTTGTGCTCCACTAAAACTGATCTTTAATTCTCCCTGCAGCCACTGAAATTGATGAGTTTTTCATAATTATTCCCTTTGCAGCTTTTTAACTTTTCATGAGAGAAGGAGCAATTTCACAACTTTTATTGTGTTCTGTAGAGAAGTGAGATATAAGATATTGATATTTGTGTGGTTTATATCCTGTGCTGCCTCTAATGTTTGATACAAAAGGCCTGATTCATCACAGGTGTTCACTAATAGCTTTGTGTAGTTAAACTTTACAGATTTTAGTCTGTTTTTCTTAAGCAGCAAAAGTTTGTGTATGTGTGTGTTTCAATGCATGCATTATTTAAAAATACTTTTTAAGGACTGGGAAAGCAAGAGAGGTAGAAATACTAGTTTAGTGATGGTTTACAGTAGCACTAGTTTAGTGATGGTTAACCGTAGCACTAGTTTAGTGATGGTTTACAGTAGCACTAGTTTAGTGATGGTTGACAATAGCACTAGTTTAGTGATGGTTAACCGTAGCACTAGTTTAGTGACGGTTTACAGTAGCACTAGTTTAGTGATGGTTAACCGTAGCACTAGTTTAGTGATGGTTAACAATAGCATTAGTTTAGTGATGGTTGACAGTAGCACAAGTTTATTGATGGTTAACAGTAGCACTAGTTTAGTGATGGTTGACAATAGCATTAGTTTAGTGATGGTTGACAGTAGCACAAGTTTATTGATGGTTAACCGTAGCACTAGTTTAGTGATGGTTGACAATAGCATTAGTTTAGTGATGGTTGACAATAGCACAAGTTTAGTGATGGTTAACCGTAGCACTAGTTTAGTGATGGTTAACAATAGCATTAGTTTAGTGATGGTTAACCGTAGCACTAGTTTAGTGATGGTTGACAATAGCATTAGTTTAGTGCTGGTTAACCATAGCACTAGTTTAGTGATGGTTGACAATAGCACTAGTTAAGTGATGGTTAACAATAGCACTAGTTTAGTGATGGTTAACAATAGCATTAGTTTAGTGATGGTTGACAGTAGCACAAGTTTAGTGATGGTTAACAATAGCACAAGTTTATTGATGGTTAACCGTAGCACTAGTTTAGTGATGGTTGACAATAGCATTAGTTTAGTGATGGTTGACAATAGCACAAGTTTAGTGATGGTTAACCGTAGCACTAGTTTAGTGATGGTTAACAATAGCATTAGTTTAGTGATGGTTAACCGTAGCACTAGTTTAGTGATGGTTGACAATAGCATTAGTTTAGTGATGGTTGACAATAGCATTAGTTTAGTGATGGTTAACCGTAGCACTAGTTTAGTGATGGTTGACAATAGCATTAGTTTAGTGCTGGTTAACCATAGCACTAGTTTAGTGATGGTTGACCATAGCACTAGTTTAGTGATGGTTGACAATAGCACTAGTTAAGTGATGGTTAACAATAGCACTAGTTTAGTGATGGTTGACAATAGCATTAGTTTAGTGATGGTTAACCGTAGCACTAGTTTAGTGATGGTTGACAATAGCACTAGTTTAGTGATGGTTGACAATAGCACTAGTTAAGTGATGGTTGAAAATAGCACTAGTTAAGTGATGGTTGACAATAGCACTAGTTAAGTGATGGTTGACAATAGCATTAGTTTAGTGATGGTTAACTGTAGCACTAGTTTAGTGATGGTTAACCGTAGCACTAGTTTAGTGATGGTTAACCGTAGCACTAGTTTACGGATGGTTGACAATAGCACTAGTTTACGGATGGTTAACAATAGCACTAGTTTAGTGATGGTTAACAGTCGCACTAGTTTAGTGATGGTTAAAAAAAGCACTAGTTTAGTGACGGTTAACAATAGCATTAGTAGCCATTGCTGTCTATGAAAAGTGTTTCAGAACAGTCACTTATGAGGTTCAGTTGTGATAGAGCTGCTTTAGATTGTTCCTCATTAAGTGTTTACACACAAAACAGACACTGGAACTGTTGAGATGATGGTTTCAAGCCTGAGCTACTAATCCAAAGGTCTCAGCAGGTTTAAGTCCCTGTAAGCGGCTGCTAACAATCCTGGTTTTGTCCGGATGCTTTGAGAGAAAACTATTAGCATTTTCATTTGCAGAAGGAGATTTTGATGTTCACATTTCTGTTTTAATTTACATAAAACAAACTAGGCTTGAAGCTCTCCAGTAACCACAAATGTCACTGTAATTTTATTACATTGCAACAACCCATAACAAAATGAAATAATATGAGATTATACACAGTCCGAAACTATCCATTAGTCAAAATCCCTGTGACCTTTATTTTGTATTGGGATTACAGTAATCTCTACACATATTAACATTATACATTACTGCTCAGACATTGTGGGTTTTTGTATTGTTATTGTTGGTGTAGAAATCATTATATCACAACATATTTTATATATATATATATATATATCATGATTCACTCTAAATTTGGTTAAGGTATTTATCTGACAAAATTATTTGGCAAAAAAGGCGAACTACAGCTACAGGTTTTATTTTATCATGCAAATAAATAAAAAAAATGCATAGAAAAACAAAAAGCTGACAGGAAAAAGCAACATAATCAGTTATTAATATTTCATTGGTTCTCTCTTGCATGTGTTTGTAATTTCTTTGCATGATTGCCGGCACAATTTGTAACGTTTCATTGTATTATTATCACAAATAAAACAATCGACTCCAAGCACAACTGCACTTACAAAATCTTTTAATGATATTTAAATAAATGGTGAATATGTCCATTTTCCTTGTCCAGACATCACTTTTGGCCCTAAATATTAAATAACAGTATGATTTCATATAATAAAAATACTATGCATTTATGCAGAGGTCTAAAAGGCAGAATGTCTTTTGTTATGAGGATATTGCAGATGTGTGTGTGTGTGTGTGTGTGTGTGTGTGAGAGATCAGGATAATCCGTGTAACCCTTTAGTGACCGAGGAGGCTCCAGCGCCTCCATCTGCTGCAGTGACTTGTTTATTTCTTGGATTTCTCTGAACAGGATCGAGTCTCCTTTAAATATCGCCGGTGTTTATGCATGAGACGGATGTGAGCGCAGATGTTTACAGCTAAACGCACATATTCGACGTTTATCTGCACATGGCAGCGGCCGGTGCTGATGAGAGACTCCGCGGATCCCGGATCACCATCATCATCATCATCAGCATCTGAAACGATGCAGCTCACATCCATCATGTTCCTTCTCCGTGTGTGAATCGGAGTGTTTTCTGGGCTGAGATGGTTCGGGTCGTCAGTGTTCTGGGTCTGGTGATGTTCAGCGTCGCTTTGCTCATTTTGTCATTGATTAGTTACGTCTCCATCAAGAAAGACTTCATCTTCACCGGCCCGAAATACGCCAACGGCGGCGGTCCGCGGATGTACATGTTTCACGCGGGGTTTCGGTGAGTGAACACGTGATTTATCACATAAATTCATTAAAAATGTCATAACGGGGTTGTTTATTTCTATAAATCAAAAAGGCAGCGTTTCTAATGCGCATGCGGGTAAATACGCGTGTGTTTCGATCACATTTTTTGGAAAGGCCTCTTGTCCTTCTGTCATGATGCTCAGTGCGCATGCGCAGTTCAGTCCTGGATCATGAAGATTGACTAACCTACATTCTCATATTTCGCAGAGTAATGATATCTGAACAGTCAGCTGGCTGCATTCATATTCTATATACGTCATGCATTCTATTCTAACACATATTCTTTATTGGCATCTATGGTTCCATAATAAACATCTGCACTCTTAAAAAAATATATTTCTATATAGAACTCTAGGGTTCTTAACCATTTATAAATAAGGAGAAATGTCTTACATTATTGCATAATACTTTAATATTTAATGTTTTGTTGTTTTCTAGTGATAAAGAATGTTTATGAGCTGTTTAATTCATAACATTTAATTAAATAAAAGAATCCATAAAATGATCCATGATGGAACTCCTAAAAGGTTCTACAAATGAAGCACCTGACGGAACCTTTAAGATTCCATATAGAACCTTTATTTTTAAGAGTGATACACATTTAAAAAGAAAGGTTCTTTATTGGCACCCATGGTTCCATAACATTTTAGGTTCTTTATAACTGGAAAAAGGTTCTTTAGAATATTAAAATGTTCTTCACATCTAGATAAAGGTTATTTTAAGAAAGTTTTTTTTTTGGCGAATGTTGAGTGATAAACTACATTTGATTAATGCATCATTTCTTAGTCTAACTTGCTGACCATCAAGAATATGTTTTTAAAAAATACTTGCAACCCAATTATGTACAATAGAATCACTACTTAGCCTTTTGGCTGAAATCAAATATGTGCACAGAAGTGCATGTTTTTTATAGAGTGTTATGTGAATAACTGTTGTACATGCACTCAGTGTAAAGTGCAACCAAAGTCCAGTTTAATGTTGTGTTTGATTGAAACTGAAGGATGGAGGCCCTGAACGCTGTCCTTGGTCCTGATTTACTCCTCTGGCAGTTTCATTTCCAGTCAGTAATCAGACGCTTTTGCTACAGTCAAGGTTACATAGCAGGAGTCATTTTGATCCGGGCACTCTTGTATGACCATATGTTATTCATCAGCGGTTCGTCATTTGGACTTCCGCCAGGGAAGAGAGAAAAGGCCAAAACTAGCAGAAGTGCCTTCAAATGTGTTTCTATTAATATGCTAAATAATGCTAGCAAGATGTAAATCATGTTAGAAATATGCTAAGAATGCTCTAAATAATGCTGGCAACATGTTAACAATGATAAACCATGTTAGAAAAATGCCCAAAATGCATTAAATAAGGTTAGCAACATTTAAAACATGTTAACAATGTTAAACTATGCTAGAAACATGCTAGCCGCATGTTAAATCATGCTAACAAATGTTAATGCATACTTTTAATGTTAAATCATGCTAGCAAAATGCTAAATCATGTTTGAAACATGCTAACTATGCACTAAATAATGCTAGCAACATGCTAAAACATGTAAACAATGTTAAATCAGGCTAGAAACATGCTAGTGACATGCTAAAATCATGCTAGCAAATGTTATTGTATGCTAGTAATATGCTAAATCATGCTAGCAATGTGATAAATAATGCTAGAAACATGCGAAACCATGCATCTATCCAAAATTCTAGCTTTTAGAACTACTAAACTAAAACCTAAACCTAAAATTAAAACCTTCAAACCTAAAGCTGTTAAAACTACTTCAAACTTTCTGGCTAGACTTTCTCAAGCCAACATCAAAGTTTGTCTAGGAACTTTACTCTTAAAAATAAACACTCTTCATTGGCATTGATGATTCCATGAATAACCTTTAACATGCTCTAAATCTTTCCATTCCACAAAGGGTTCTTTATAGTTTTAAAAGGTTCTTTAGAATATTAAAACATTAAAGAACAAATGCTTCTTTTAAGAACTGATCACTGAAATATTCTTTGTGGAACCAAAAAATAGTTCTTCAATGGCATCACTGTAATAAAAAGAGTGTATGAATTGATTGAGTTTCACTGGGAGTGACTTGAGTCGTCCTGTAAACCAACACAGCGCTCTGACCTCTGAGGCCGTAACCCAGACTCAGATAATGAAACGGAACAAGCTTTAACAAACGAGAGTGAGAAAACGAGCAGGCGTGGAGTCTAAAAGAGGCTGTTTAATTAGAGCGGGCATCGACTGCCCCGGGCGGGTCGTGACTGACAGGACTCTGGATGGGTCCGATTGATTGGGACCACTTTCAGCATCTGCCATCAGCGGGACATCGGGATCTGCTGGAACAGAAACAGTGTTTTCATTTCCTCTGTATGTCCATCTTCTCGTCAGGTCCCAACTGGCAATGAAGTTTCTGGATCCTGCGTTCACGTCCCTGAATAATGCCCTCAACGAGAACATACAGGAGTCCAGCAGCTGGAGGTTTAACAAGAGTGCTTATTTAGAGCAAAGGTGAACGTCAAACACACACACACACACACACACACACAGTGCAGAAGATGAGAGTATCTGAATAGGTTTAGAATTAATAAGGAACGGTAGTCTAGGTAGATGCAAATGTAAACAATATATACACTACCGGCAGAAGCCTCTTCTGCTCACCAAAGCTGCATTTATCTGTTTAAAAATACAGTAAAATCAGCAAAATTGTGAAATATTATTACAGTTTAAAACAGCTGTTTTCTGTGTGATTATATAGTAAAGTGTAATTTATTCCTGTGATCAAAGCTGAATTTTCAGCATCATTACTCCAGTCTTCAGTGTTACATGATCCTTCACAAATCATTCTGATATAATGACTTAGTCTTTATTGTTTATTTCCTTAGTTAGAATGATGAAACTTTATGGTTATAGTTATCATTCTTAATGTATCATTCTAATTTATTTAACTCAAAAACACTATTTTTTTTAAATGTTTATAAAACGTCAACTCTCACGTTTATGTAATATTCAATATTAATATGAATATATGTTATGGTTATAGTTATCCTTCTTACTATTTATATATTTAGTTTTTTATATGATTGATATTTTCAATCTATTTTAAAACAGTAATTTTATTAAAACTTTATGGTTATAGTTATTGTTCTTGATGTTTGTTTATTTTTAAAGCATTTAATATTAATTAAACTTTAATATTATTAATATTAATAAATGTATCAAATGTCAAATTTTATGAAGAAATTATTTAAAAAATAATAAAAACCCATTAACTCTCACAATATTAATCTTTTTAATAGTAATATTCTTTAAACATTGTTATAGTTGTCGTTCTTGATAGATGTTTATTTATTCTGAGTTTAGTTTTTTAATGTTTAATATTATTAATAGCATTAAATGTATGAAATCAAATGTCAAAATTTTTTAAAACAGTATTTTTTAAACCTGTTTATACAGCGTCAACTCTCACATGTGTATGTAACATTAAATATTTTAAGTAGTTATATTATTTAAACTTTATGCTTATGGATATAGTTTTGAACGGGCCTAAAATCTCTCTTAAAACAGCTGCTAATTCTTTCACTTGTGTTGCATCTTGCGTCTCTGAATTTGCTCACTTCACTCTGATGTTGTTGCGTGTGTCTTCCAGTAAAGAGATCGATCAGTACATCGACGTCCCGCACAACTTCACCCTGACCAAGAGCAGCGTTCGTGTGGGTCAGTTAATGCACTACGACTACTCCAGTCACAAATACGTGTTCTCCATCGGCGAGAACCTCAGGTCTTTGCTTCCGGACTCTTCTCCGGTCCTCAACAAGCGCTACAACACCTGCGCTGTGGTGGGAAACAGTGGGATCCTCACCGGGAGCCGCTGTGGCCCCGAAATCGACAAGTATGACTTCGTTTTCCGCTGCAACTTCGCGCCCACCGAAGTCTTCCATCGAGACGTGGGCCGCCGGACCAACCTCACCACCTTCAACCCCAGTATTCTGGAGAAATACTACAACAACCTGCTGACCATCCAGGACAGGAACAATTTCTTCTTGAGTCTGAAGAAGCTGGACGGCGCGATCCTGTGGATCCCAGCCTTTTTCTTCCACACGTCGGCCACTGTCACACGCACACTCGTAGATTTCTTCGTAGAGCACAAGGGGCAGCTGAAAGTGCAGTTAGCCTGGCCGGGAAACATTATGCAGTATGTGAACAGGTAAGAGATTGTGTATGTCTGTTTGAACCTGTTTAAGCTTCATTTGAGAATCACTCTTATAAAAATACCATGGTATCATTTTGAGTTTTGTATGGAAGCTTGTTTCTGACACAGAATTAAAAAAAATTGAAAGGTAATTAGGAAGGTAAAAAGTCACAATTACAAGTTCATGTCTCCCATAAACTGTAAACTCAGATTTCCGAGAATTCATAATTGCAAGATGTAAACTCAAAATTCCAAGAGAAGAGTCAAAATTGTGAGATGTAAACTCAGAAATCTGAGAAAAAAAAGTTGGAATTGAGAGATGCAAATTTAGAATTCTGAGAAAAAAGTCAGAATTGCGAGATGTAAACTCAGGATTCCTAAAAAGTCACTCAGAATTCCGAGAAGAAAGTCAGAATTGCAAGATTTAAATTCAGAATTCCGAGAAAAAAGTCAGAATTGCGATATGTAAACTCAGAATTCTGAGAAGAAAGTCAGAATTGCAAGATTTAGATTCAGAATTCCAAGAAAAAAGTCAGAATTGCGAGATTTAAACTCAGAATTCCAAGAAAAAAGTCAGAATTGCGAGATGTAAAATCAGGATTCCTAAAAAGTCACTCAGAATTCCGAGAAGAAAGTCAGAATTGCAAGATTTAGATTCAGAATTCCGAGAAAAAAGTCAGAATTGCGATATGTAAACTCAGAATTCTGAGAAGAAAGTCAGAATTGCAAGATTTAAACTCAGAATTCCAAGAAAAAAGTCAGAATTGCGAGATGTAAACTCAGAATTATAAGAAAAAAAAGATGGAATTGAGAGATGTAAATTTAGAATTCTGAGAAAAAAGTCAGAATTGCAAGATGTAAACTCAGAATTTCAAGAAGAAAATCAGAATGGCAAGATTTAGATTCAGAATTCCGAGAAAAAAGTCAGAATTGCGATATGTAAACTCAGAATTCCGAGAAGAAAGTCAGAATTGCGATATGTAAACTCAGAATTTCAAGAAGAAAATCAGAATTGCAAGATTTAGATTCAGAATTCCGAGAAAAAAGTCAGAATTGCTATATGTAAACTCAGGATTCCAAAAAAGTCACTCAGAATTCTGAGAAGAAAGTCAGAATTGCAAGATTTAGATTCAGAATTCCAAGAAAAAAGTCAGAATTGCAAGATTTAGATTCAGAATTCCAAGAAAAAAGTCAGAATTGTGATATGTAAACTCAGAATTTCAACAAGAAAATCAGAATTGCAAGATTTAGATTCAGAATTCCGAGAAAAAAGTCAGAATTGCGATATGTAAACTCAGAATTCCAAGAAGAAAGTCAGAATTGCAAGATTTAAACTCAGAATTCCAAGAAAAAAGTCAGAATTGCGAGATGTAAACTCAGGATTCCTAAAAAGTCACTCCGAATTCTGAGAAGAAAGTCAGAATTGCAAGATTTAGATTCAGAATTCCAAGAAAAAAGTCAGAATTGCGAGATGTAAACTCAGGATTACGAGATAGAGAGTCAGAATTGCGAGATGTGAACTCTATATTTTTGGGACATGGTACCAGCAGAAGAAGAGATCACATGTAAACAAACAGAGAGCGAGGGAGAGTTGCTCGGTTTGACCCATCATTCACAGAATTGAGCTGTTGTCCTGTAATCTTCTGCAATCCCATTAAAGCAAGTCGCTGTATCCGATCGGACAGATTTATCCCCTGGAAGACGATCACAAGCTCCACAAGAAGTTTAGTAGATATTCGGCTTAACAGTCAGTGAGGAAAAAGGATCTCCGTGATTTCATATACATGTTGTAATTATAATTTAAAAAAATAATATAATCAGAAAATTTGTCATTTGTATTGATATATAAAAAAAATAATATTAATAAATATGAATACATTTTATTAATAATATTCCTATTAAATTAATAATATTAATAATCATTTTAAAATTAAATCTTTAAAATAAGTCAATAAATAGAAAATTATTAAAATGTCATTTTTATAATCTCTGGAACTCTTTTAAAAATGCTTAAATATATAAGTACATGCACTAAAGTTCAAAAGTTTGGGGTCAGTAAAATTTAAAAAAAATAATCAATACTTTTATTCATCAAGGACGCATTAAATTGATGAAAAGTGACAGTAAAGACATTCATAATCTTACAAAAGATTATATTTAAAATAAACGCTGTTCTTTGAAACTTTATTCATTAAAGGATCCTGAAAAAAGATGTATCACAGTAACGGTTTCCACAAAAATATGAAGCTGTTTTCAACATTGATAATATTCATAAATGTTTCTTGAGCATCAAATCATCATATTAGAGTGATTTGTGAAGGATCATGTGACACTGAAGACTGGAGTAATGATGCTGAAAATTCAGCTTTGATCACAGGAATAAATTACACTTTACTAGATATTCACATAGAAAACAGATGATTTACATTGGAATAATATTTCACAATTTTACTGTATTTTTGATCAAATAAACGCAGCTTTGGTGAGCAGAAGAGACTCTTTCAAAAACGGAAAAAATCTTACCGACCCGAAACTCATTACAGTTTCTAGACATGTTCAAAATAATTTTAATTGAGAAACTGAAAACAGTGTCTGTAGGAATTTACCTTCATACACACACTAATGTTATGGAATAAATTGACCTATAAAACACACACACACACAGGTCAGTCTGCAGTCCAGTGTTGTTCACTGTTCACCAGCGCTGTGACTCTATTAGAGATGGTGGCTGAACTAACCTTGCTCTGAGCGAATGCACACACTCACACACACACACAGACACACACACACACACACACACACACAGGAGCAGCTGACCTTCATGGATGTGTTGGCACCATTTTCCTGCAGACACATGTGCCACTTTGGGTGAAACGCATTAGTGTGTTACCCGGGGGTTTATGGGTAAACTGTTGAGTGTGTATGCAGGGGTTTACCGCCGTTAATTGTATGTGAGGATATTTCTCTGAATCACAATTCATTTAAAGCTGAAGCTCAGTGCTGGAAGGGTCTTTCAGGGAAGATCACGGAGGGTTTGTGTGTCGGAGCAGCAGAATGTACTGAGATCAGCGCTTTAGGGTGGAAAACATGTTTATGAGTGTTGATGGTTTTACCTAAATTACCCTAATATCACATAAACACGCCCAGGTCAAAATTATATGTACACTCGAGTTCAAAAGTTTGGGGTCAGTACGTTTTTTTTGGAAAAAAGTCTCTTCTACTCACCAGTTCTGGATTTATTTGATCAAAAATAGAGTAAGAAATGTGAAATATTATTACAATGTAAAACAGCTGTTTTCTATGTGAATATATAGTAAAGTAATTAATTAAGAGTTTTGTTTTATTCATTGTTTTTTTTTAAATAATATGATAATGTAATTTTATAAAAGGCTATATTATTGATTTTCACATTATTGCTGACCATTGTGAATAAATAAATAAATAGGTTTTATATTAATTGGTAGAATTGGCATATATATATATCTCACAAGTTTTGTGAGATTCATCCAAATGCTCTTCAGACCTACAGAAAGAATCTAAGCCTATATCAGCTAATACTTTTTGATTTTGTTAATCCTATTTCCAATTTGTGAATATCCAAATATCCAAAGATAGTTTGTTTAAATCAGAAATGAATGTAAAAGAAACAATGCAAACGATATTTCAAATGCAGGTCCTCTTGTTTGTCTGCAGGTACTGGAAAATGAAGTCTCCGAAGCGTCTGTCATATCGGCTACAAAAATTATAATGAAAACATTATAATTGTGTGCTTGAGACGTGGATTTAAGTGATGAGACTTTAGTTTTTGTAATCAGGCTCTCAAAAATTATTTAAAAATTTGGATTCAGATTTATCAGCCAATCTATCGGTTATCGGCTTTCAAATATAAAGGATTATCGGTATAGGGCAAAATTTTCATATCGGTGCATCCCTAAAATATATATATATATATTTATATATATATATATATATATATATATATATATATATATATATATATATATATATATATATATATATATATATATATATATATATAATCACAGGTTTTGTGAGATTCATCCA
>NC_139977.1:33211516-33236516 GCF_963993115.1 Abramis brama | reverse complement strand
ATACTTTATATTGGCCGAAGATGTTGGTTAATTAGTCTTGACGGTGATCAGTCCATCAACCAGGACATGCAAATTTGTTTTTGCAAGACCAAGCGGATTAACAAACAAATTGATTGGCTGAGATGATTAACAGACGACGTGATTGGCTGAGACAGTGGAAACGTTCCAATCCCTGATCATATTACTGAGGATCCATTTGCAAAACGCTGAGCGTCTAAAAAGTTGGACTCGGTTGTCAGTGTGATTAATCTTGTCTTGCTTATTTGTCTGTTTAACACTGACAGAAATGTTCTTGAGTCATTTCTTTTTCATATATGCATATATTATATGAACATAGAGAAGTGTAAAATCAACATAACATTTACCAAAGAATTTTCCTCGCAAAAGTTTCTTTTCCTAATGTAAGGTTAAAGTGAGATAAGTGAAATTAATTGAAAAAATATGCAAAATATTAAAATATTGGCCACTTCCATAATATAAAAGTGTTCACATCCAAACTTGTGATATTACTGCTCACTCTGATTTTATAATCTCAACAATATGTTTTGATATCATGGGTTGTTTTTCTCATCCAGAATCTAAAAGGTGAGAATTTACCATTATTTACTGAACACTACTATTCAAAAATGTAAATAATTAATATCAAGGATGCATTAATTTGATCAAAAGTGACATTTATGATGTTACAAAAGATTCCATTTCAAATAAATGCTGTTCTTTGGAACTTTCTATTCATCAAATAATCCTGAAAAATAAAACATATCAAGGTTTCCATAAAAATATCAAACTGTTTTTAACATTGATGATAATCATAAATGTTTCTTGATCATCAAATCCTCATATCAGAATGATTTGTGAAGGATCATGTGACACTGAAGACTGGAGTAATGATGCTGAAAATTCAGGAATAAATTGCATTTTAAAATATATTCAAATAGAAAACAGTTATTTTTCGAAACATGCTGTTTTACTGTATTTCTGTTCAAGCCTGTGAGAAAGAGAGAGTCACACCATCAGAAACACCCTGCTGTGTTTATTCTTCATGTTGATGTTCAGCATATTCCAGGATAGTTTTAGAAAGCCTGTTTTAGACACTCGACCTTCACTGGGAATCTTTCTTTCTGTTCTCCGGCTGTAAACTGACATTATCTGTATCTACGCTGTATATAATACTCTTTCCCGAAGGAACCCGAGACTCTGGACTCTTTTTGAATGTTGAATGCAGTTTGTTGTTTTGATAATACCGACTTCTTTTGATTGTATCTGTCTTTGTTTCCAAGTTCTGAATGTGTTTCGATTGCTCCTCTGAGTTTCTGATGTGTTTCTGGCACCATATCTTGAGATCACTAGAATCATTTAAGAGAAATTTAAAGTGCTCCTATTATGCTATTGTACATGCTTTACATGCATCAAAGATCAAAACACACTTTAATTTCCTCATAATCTCCACTGCAGCATCAGCTCTTTTCTCTCAGTGTCTGAAACGCTTGTCTCTCTAAACCCCGCCTCTCTGAGAGCCGCTCTGCTCTGATTGGTCAGACGGCCCAGTGTGCTGTGATTGGTCAGAAACTAAACGCTCATTATCATATCTGACTCTCAGCTCTTGATCACAGTGATACGAACAGTAACGATGGCGTGGGTTTTACCGTATCAATCTCATCAAAGTGGATTTGCTTTGTCAGCAGAAAACAGCGTCTTCTCGACACGAACAAGACGAACCAATCTCTTCCAGTCTCAGATAAACAAGTGTTTGAGGGCGGAGCTAAGAGACGCTGTTCAGCCAATCAAGACCAGAGACTGGCATTATGCAAATTAGTAACAAACCTACACAGGTTCAGCAGGAAGAGCGACTGGAATTACTGACGACTCGTTTCAGGCAGGAATCGCTTCTTTTGGGAGACAAAAACTTAATTTATCTGCACTTTGAGACTTTATTACATTCCACATCACTGCTTTTCAATTGTTTTTCAATGTAAACGCGCGCTAGACGAACGTCTTTGACAGTTGCTTTCGAATCGAACCGTCTCGTTCTGAAAACGCGGTGCTCAAGTTATAGTTCAACTTTTAAAAAAATGCGTTTCTAGACCTTTTTTTCTAGCAAAAACGCATTTTGTGTGAATTACTGACGACTTGTTTCAGGCAGTTCAGAACTGATGTGACTGTATTTGTCGTCCACTTTGATCTTTGAAACTTTGCAGACCTTTTACACTCACAAACACTGCATGAAAGGTCATGTTCGAAAAACCATAATAGGGGCACCTTAAACGAAACTAATTTGTGTGTGTGTGTGTGTGTGTGTGTGTGTGTGTGTGTGTGTGTGTGTGTGTGAAGTGTTATTTTCTAATTCTTTAAATGTGGATCACTTCGATTGTAAACGCAGAACTAAGCTCCTGTCGATGTTTGATTGTTTCAGAGAGAATAAACTTCAGTTTCAGACATCAAAGTTGTGTCATATGTGCCAGTTAATATTTTACATCAGTGATGTTTAACCACACCTGATATCATGTACAACATTTTGAACTATTAATGATTATTTTAATTTAATTGAACAATGTTTTTAAACACAACCAATATTCAGTTCTACAGTGTCCAGCATGTAAAATAGATTTATCTGTGGATGTTTCGATTGGCGGTCTAATGGCCATCAGAAATATTCCTTAAGCAATCATTTTTGGCTGTTTTGTTTACAGTTATGAGTCATAAATCAGGGTTATATGGTGAGGAGAGTTCAATACTTCACCATTAAAGAGGATGTTTAAGACGAAATTACCTTTAAAGGTCCTTCTGAACATGATTTAAAACACAAAACGTCAATCAAAGACAACACCACATGAGAAATGTTATTGATAATCCATGCGCAGAGGAAGAGAAAACATTGATCACCGACAATATACCGGATATATATTTTTTTTCCCCAATGTTTGTAATGCACTTCATGCATACATGAAATTGCTTTGTCGTTAAAATACAGCAACATACAGCAAATATATATATATATATATTACACAGAGAAAACTGGAAAATATAGTTATATATATACATGTATACTAATATAGACATTATAGACATCTCACACATTGTGTTAAATTTAGTTTGTTTTATGTGAAATAAATAGACGTGGCGTGTGTCAGGCTGCGTTTGGCTCTCGTGTCTTCTTTGACCTCTGACCTTTGAGCCTAAAGAGAGGTCAAAGTTCAAACAGAATGATGTAACAACCCCTCGGCTTTGTCTCTTTAGATCTTTCACTGACCGTTTGCAGAAACGTAGAAATATCTTTCATTTCCACGTACAACTCAATGACTGTTTTAGTTGTTTTGATCAATATTTCTGATGTTGTTACTATGTGGTCAATCATCAAAATGTTCAAGTATGATTTAATATGACGCTTGGCTATCTCTAATGACAGGATCAGATCGGGATATGCAGTCGGATGTGAAATATACATAGAGTTATTAATCTCTACACAGACAGATCGTACAGTGTCTGTGTGTGAAAGTGCAGGGTTTGTCTAGTATGATTTCATTTGTGCGCTGCACGCTTCTGCCGTTTGTGCTTCTCCATTCATGGAAAATCAATTTGAGGAGGAAAAAGGAAAAGCAGCAAACCGAACCCTTTCCTTCTCTGTTCATGAAGGTCTGTGCACATTTTCTTCTTTTATGATCAATTTTATGATTTTGAGACTTAAAAAAACAAAGTCTACATAAATTAACTGGTAACAATTTACAGTAAGGTTCATACAAGTCTTTGTTTATTTATGTGTGTATATTTTTTATAACATATATTATGTTAATGCATTAACTAATGTTAATAGATGAGACCCTATAATACCATTTTTGATGATAATAATAATTGATAATAATAATAATTTTAGTTAGGCCTATATGATTTTGCTGGAAGACACGAGCAATGGAAAGAGTTTACATTTTATATAATACATTTATTATTCTTAAGAAATCTTAATAACAACAGTCTGCTGCATGCAATGAACAATTACAGTTTTTTTGTTCATCAGAAACACTTTTATTTAAGCTCTGAGATCGATTAGTAAGTATATTTGTGTGTGTGACCTCACACTATCTGATATTCATCAGAAGTGACATGAACATGAACAGTTTCTGCGGTTCTGAGCAAAAGATAGAAATGCAAACCAGCTTCAGATAATCAATACAACTCTCTTACACACACATAGACACATACACACACACAGACACACTCACACACACATACACACGCACACTCAAAACTCACACACACACACTCAAACTCACACACTCAATTGTATTGTTGTATTGTATTTGACGGCACAAATGCGTATAATGACACATTTATTATTTCAGATTTACTCTGTATTTTAAGCATTTAAAATTATTACACATTTTGAAGAAGAGATAACCTGTGATTGTTTTACCTGATTTAACCCATAAAAAAGAGTTAACACACTGCATGTAAGTATGCATTTCTGACCAGGTAATTTAGATGTTAGGTTACCTTTTTTTTTTTGTGTGTATAATTTAGATTTTTAATGCACAATTTAACATTTTAATGCAGAGTTTATTTTTTGTTGTTGTCAATTGTATATTTTTTTCAGTAACACTTTACAATAAGGCTCCATTAGTTAACACTGGTTAATAACTAACATTATCAATGAGCAATACATTTGTTACAGCATTTATTCATCTTTGTTAGTAACTTTTGATTTGAATAATGTAATTAGTAGTGTAAATGTTGAAATTAACATCAAATGATTTAAAAGTATAGTTCATGTCACTATAGTCAATTAAACTGTGTTAAAGTGTTATTTTTTTATGTCATATTAGTTACAGCAAGGTTTTATAATAGTCTGTAATAATTATAATAGTTTATAATAGTAAAATTAATTTTCTTTTCTTCAGTGAAAATTATGAAATTATAGAAAGGCTCAGATTATAACTTTTGCGTTCATTCGTTTATTAGGACATTACACCCATTTTCCTCTCTTATTCTCTTTATTTAGTGTGCCACACATAAGAGGACTGAAGAATCTGCGCTGTTGTCTGCGTGTCTTTCATGGACACAATGAGGTGAAAGTGTCGAGGGTTAAAGGTCACGGGGCCTGAAACACAGCAAGCAAAGCACAGCCTTTCAGCAGTGCTGAATTTGACATGATGAAGATATCGCGTGGAAATATGCAATAGAGACGTTATCATAACAATATGGAGGTTTTCTTCTAGAGGAAGAACAAGCACTTGCATGTTAAACCGCTCACACATGCAAAACAAGAGCAGTTATTAATTAACCCTGAACACCCAAAACAATCAATATGATCATCAGAAACACAAACCCTCTCTGCACCATCTCACACACTTTCACACTGACTTCAACTCTAGATTACAGCCAATACATACATATACATACATAGGCCTATACATTCATGCATACAAATGTGTCTTAAAATCCGACAAACAAAATCACATGTAAACGGCGTATAACATGTTAAACGTTATTTAATAACGTCAGACCTATTCTTTAAGGAAGGAATAAAAACACTGATAAAAAGTAATATTATGTCGAATATTAACCTCGTGTTGCGTTTAAACCTTTTTTTCTAAGCTCAGAATTAAGTCTTTAAAATAATGATTTTTTTAGTCCAGCGGGTTCATAACAGAAAAAAAAGAATAACCTCCTATAATCCGGTACATAATTTGAAGTCGTAAAAAAATCATATGTCTATTTTTATGCATCACTAATTCAGTCTGATTTCTCCTGCTAAAAACAACAACGCGAAAATTGAATTAATTTTTGAACACCATCTATTGCACATTATTCTCACGTGAGATACGAGTCGTGCAGATTTACACGCATGTGTAACTTCATAACTTTAGTTTTTTTTTAAATCTCTGCGCACCTGTTAAGCATTTTATGCACGAGAATTGTGTGTGTGTGTGTGTGTGTGAGAGAGAGAGAGAGAGAGAAAGAGAGAGAGAGTGTGTGTGTGTGTGTGTGTGAACACGTTTCATGTTTTCTGAAAGTCTCGTGACCACCACAAACCACCACAGGACTTTCAAATCTCTTGTGTCTGCTTATAAAAAGTGGTTTTGTTTTGTTTGGTCAGATCTCGAGGCCCTGAAGATGCTGGAAAAAAGGTAAATAATACTAAAGGTAAAAAAAAAAAAAAAAAGGTAAATATTACTAAAATACAGTAGGCTAGTATAATTTTCGCAGGACAAAACGGCACAGATATTATTATTATTAATAAATTAATATTATAGGCTATGTCACAAAATTCAAAGAGCGACAGAGATAATGTTGGCATAATGACATTATAATGACATGAATGACATGCCTTTCTAAACCCTCAAACAATCTCATTTATCATTCAGAAAGTGCTGCACGTGCTTCTTTAACGGTGTCTATTCAAGTTAATGACATTTTAAATACGCGGAAATCACCGAGAATATCCGCAAACTACATCAGTTTTCAACTAGCGTCACATAAACATATTATCACCCAAAGAATCATTGAACAGCATTTATTGAAGAGAGCTATCGCATTAAAAAATATTAAATGAATTTAATAGCAAAAACAGTAATTCAGAAGGACCTCTTTCTCACGCGTGGATGTTTCTCTGATAAACGCGGGTGATTGGGTTTGTGACTCGCGCTCCTGTAAAGCTCTGGAGAAAAGCGTCCGCGTGCGTGTTGACGCACATAACCATAAACAGCATTTCATCTTATGACTGACAGCACGAGCGTGTTTAAAGTGCCGAGGAAGGTCCGAGACTTACCGAGAGCTGCCGGGTCACAGGAACAGATGCAGAAACTGACGGCAGTAACGGCACACGGTCATCATGCGGTCCGAGGCGCATTGATTCTGATCGATACAGAGCTCTTACACAGCAGATGGTCGGAGTGAGGGAACACGGGGAGAAAAAGCCCAGTCCAACAGTTACTCGGGCCTCTTTAGCTTTTGCGTGATGATAACAAACTCAAGTGTATTTAATTTACACACCTAATCCATTCAGATGAGTTAATCTCATCACATCTGAACATCTGTCTGAAACTAACTAGCCTTTCTGCTCTAAATCAAGTAGTTTCGGTGTTGTGTCATGTGTAGAGCAAACTTTGATCAGAGTGTGATATTGCAATGAGATATCAGATCTTAGAGAAAACAAGAATTGGTCAGCATTTTAATGTTTAAATAGCACCAGATTATGCACATTTTAAAATATGTAGGTTATTTTATGCATCCAGTAAATATGCATTTATACTCCGTTCATAATTACCTAATCTTTAACCTGTAAACATATTTTTAATAAGCTGTACTCCATTTTCTTCTTCATTACTCAAATTCACTGTAAAAAAAATTACAGTGAATTTTTTAAATACAATCGACTTGGATGTTTAAGTCATTTCAACTTAAATTACATTAAAGACTTTGAAAAAAGTTGAAAATTGCTTAACTTGTTTTGATGAGTTAAAGCAATGTAAAAATACCCTATATGTTGTCAACGTATTGATCATATAATTTTTTAACAGTGTTTTTATTTTATTTAGAAAAGTATTGTAACGGATAGCCTAACAATGCATATTTTTGTTATCATGTTTTTGTGTAAATTTAGTGGGGGAAAACGCATGTAGTTTTTAGGTTTTAGGTTAGGTTTATTAAAATAAATAAATAAGTGGACGTTGGATAATTTGTCCTCCTGTTAAAGTTGGTATAAAGTGAGTTGAGAATTTAGAGTTTTACATGCATTTAGAAAGAAAACAACGTGCACGTTTGATCTCTCTCTCTCTCTCTCTCTCTCTCTCTCTCTCTCTCTCTCTCTCTCTCTCTCTCTCTCTCTCTCTCTTCTTTCAAATATCGATTTTCTTTGACATGAATAAGGGCCTTTTTCAGTCAGTGATTCTTTGCATTGTGTTGAAGTGTGCCAAAGCAAAGCAGCACAAAAACACCCGAGCAGAATCAAACTCCTCAGTGTCCGTCTCTGGGTTTGCTCCAGTCGCGCGCGGCAGGTACGGCCACTTTTCCTCCAATTTGTGGCAGCTGAAAATCCGGGAAGAGTCTTGTGGAGAGCCCGGGCCCCCGCTCCTCCGGCTCCTCCTGCTCCTCCTCTGACAGCTGATCAAAAGAAAAATAGGTCACGCTTTTCAGACTTCTGTCGCTCATCCTTAATTACAGTCGCTTTAAACAAAAGCAACATCTGCGCATCCTCTAAAGAAAATAGCAACCGGCATTCGAGAAATCTGTTACTTCTGAATCACTTCAAGCCGGATCAGACCATAATGCGCGTGAAGAAGTTACTCTGCGAGAGCATTGATCGATTTAGACTAACTCTAACGTGAAAAGGATCAGTGGAACTGTGAAACATGTAGAACTTACTAAAAAAAAGTCTTGCACTGCATATTTCTTAGACACCTGCATTTAACAGTGTTTCGAAGCTATAAAGCATTAAATCAACCCTCGCAAATTTACTACAAATACAATGGAGAAAATTCGGCTCGTATTTACAGTGTGTGCTATCCTTATATTTACAGGCCCATTGTGGACTATACAGCACTGTGAAATTAATATGCATAATTCATATTTTAACTAATAATGTAAAGTAACTAATAATGTAAAGTAGGCCTTTATGTAATGAGCCAGTGATAAATGATCAGAAAACACGAACAAAAAAATATGACTTGACAATTAAGCATATGTGCAGTTATTGTTTAACTTGATTGAAATCTGACTGATGTTTTGATAGATAGATAGATAGATAGATAGATAGATAGATAGATAGATAGATAGATAGATAGATTACATATTTAAGTACAATCAATTTAGATGTGTAAGTCATTTGAGTTAAATTACATTTAAGAGTTTAATCTTGTAAAACTTATAAAAAAAGTTGAAAATTGCTTAACTCATTTTAATGAGTTAAAACAAGTAAAAACATATGTTGCATTAACTCATTTAGGCCTATCTTTTTTTTTTTTTTTTACAGTAAGAGAGTTCTATTAATCCATCGAATAAAAAAAAAAAACATAAACATGCACTAATTTAGCCAATACACAAATTACACACTAATGCACAAAATATAGAATAAATAGTACATTAGAAGTTTGTTCTGCATTTTGTTATTTTACAGTTAAATTGCACATGATATTGTGTGATTGTGTTTATGTGAATTTTATGTTTGTGTAGTGGATGAACTGGCTAAATGATCCGTTCGGAATGACAGTAAAGGGACCGTCTGACGCCAGATTCCAGATGCAAAGACAGCCGCTCCGAACGGGCTCAGCGATTGGCCAGCGCGCTAATGAGCTGCACTCACGAGCAACGCGATTAGACGGGTGACGCGTCAGTCAAGGCGAAGTCTCCTCCCCTTTCAGCAGGGTCGGGTGCGCGCGGAGCAAAGCCCACCCCGAACACCTCCAGCTGCCCAAACAGAAGACGCAGGAGGAGTAGAGGGCTCGGACATGGGGAGAAATCAGCACTGGCCCGTCTGATAGAGATCGGTGTTTTTTATTTATTAGGGGGAAAAAAAACCGAGAGGCCTTAGCACAACCAAAAAAAAAAACCAAAAAAAAAAAAGAAAGAAAAAAAAAAAAAAAGGAGAGAAAACCCATCCCTAGCACAAAGCTGGACATAAATCAATGGACTGAATGAAGACTGCCTATACCGCCTATCGATGCCTGGCCAAGGATTTGGATGCGTACGCCATGAACCCAGAGATGACAATGGACATTGGCAACCTTCATGCCGGAATAAGCCATGAGCAGGACTTGATGAGCCACAGCCCTCATCACAACCGCAATTCGCTACGGATACACCAGGATCTGAGCGTTGCGCCGTCGCGCTCCGCGATGGTGTCCAGTATGGCATCGATACTGGACGGTGGTGGTGGTGGAGGTTGCGCGGGAGGAGAGTATCGTCCTGAGCTTTCTTTACCGCTTCATCACGCCATGAGCATGCCGTGCGACACCTCCCCACCCGGGATGAGCGGCACATACACCACCCTGACCCCGCTTCAGCCCCTGCCTCCCATTTCCACAGTATCCGACAAATTCCACCATCCGCATCACCACCACCACCACCACCACCAGCGTCTCTCTGGGAACGTGAGCGGCAGCTTCACTCTCATGCGGGACGAGAGGACTCTACCAGCCATGAATAACATCTACAGCCCCTACCACAAAGATATGAGCGGGATGGGTCAAAGCTTGTCCCCTCTGGGCAACATCCACAACGCGCAACCAACGCTCCACAACTACGGCGCGCACGGGCACGATAAGATGTTAAGCTCCAACTTTGACGCACACACTGCCATGCTGGCCAGAGGGGACCAGCACCTCTCCAGAGGCCTCGGTGGCCCCACCGCGGGCATGATGCCGCATCTCAACGGGATGCACGGGTGCCACCCTCAATCCCACGGGCCCGTGTTGGCTTCCAACCGGGACAGACCGCCCTCCTCCTCCGGAGCGCCGGGTTCTGGCGGCTCGGGTCAGCTGGAAGAGATCAACACGAAAGAAGTGGCGCAGCGCATCACGGCCGAGCTCAAGCGCTATAGTATCCCGCAAGCCATCTTCGCTCAGCGGGTGTTGTGCCGCTCGCAGGGAACCCTGTCCGACCTCCTGCGGAACCCCAAACCCTGGAGTAAACTCAAGTCCGGCCGAGAGACGTTTCGCCGCATGTGGAAGTGGTTACAAGAGCCCGAGTTTCAGAGGATGTCGGCCCTTCGGCTTGCAGGTAAGACAAGGTATCTGCTTTTTTAAACAATCTTTCGTGTAAATGGAGATTTGATTGGCAAAATAGTGGAGGATCAACCCTTATCATCATGTTTATTTTATTAAGGGGCAATGCACATTCATTGACTTGTGTGCATCATATATTTATTTCTAAAGGCTCATTTCGTGACATTTAATGTGCATTGTTTATTTCACGCACAAAGGTGTTTATTTTGTTTATAAACGTCCAGAGTTGCACCACGACTTAAAAACAGGTGTTGTTGATATATACACACTGTTAAAAATAAAGGTTCCAATAGTGATTTCATAAAATAACCATTTTTGGTTCCCCAGAGAATAAGGATCAGTTCTTAAAAATAAAAAAAAATAATTCTTAGTATAAAGAATATTTTGAAAATCTAAAGAATCTTTTGTGGAATGGAAGGATTCCAAGGTTCTTCATGGAACTATAATCCAATAAAGACCCTTTATTTTTTTAAAGTGAATAGCTGATGTTTTAGTTCGATCCGCAGCGTGTCTATTGTTTACCTCCACATTCACTTTTACTTTAAAATACTCAAGATATTCAGTAAACACAAGTTAGGCTGGTGGATATGGCGTGTTGTGGTGGAAGAGGCGCTTTAGTCTGTGTGTGTGTGTGTGTGTGTGTTAAAGAAAAGCCTTTCAGAGAGGTGCTGAATAGGGATGTGTTGGTAATTACTGGACTGTTATTCCCTCTCCTGCCCCGCTACATCAGGCTTGTTGCCCCCTCTAGCGATGGGCGGTGCAGACCCCCTTTTCCTTTGTTCGGCTGAAGAAGAAAAAGCCAGAGCTGGATTTCCAGCTTCAGTGTAGTTTGGATGTGTTGTAGGTGTCGTGCTGTTGAATAGCATCCTATCAGTGCATTAAAATAAAAGCTTGGCGCGTATTGATTTTTAATTTGTAGGGTGATGCACAATTATTCACTGAAATAATGGACAGCTCTGATGCCTCATGCATTGTGCAACACAGACGCATATAGCCTGTGCATTAAGGCTTCAGATGTTTCTGTAAAAAATCAGGTGCATTTCTTAAATAACAACTATTCCAGTTGTCAACAAAAGGGTTTGGAGAAAGAGCGTGAGGATTGAGCCAACAATAGTTAAATTGCACGGCCGATCACATGCCGAAACACAGGCATCTTTATCAAAACATTCCATCGTGAGCGTCGTTTAATCTTTGAATATGCATTGATGAAATGCTGGAAACGCACAGCCAGATTCCCTGCGAGGTGATTGTTTTGTAAACACACAAATGCATCTTTCTTTCACCAAGAATATGATTGGAAACAGAAGGCTGTGAAGCTTCATTGGAGATGTTGGTTAGGTGCTTTAATGCTGTTTCCCTGCAGGGCTCTGGTCTCACAGATGGCTTTGGGTTGGGGGGAAGGTATTATGTGATCTGCAGGGGAATTGAAAAGAAGAACAGAGGCTGCAGCGGCTCGATGAATTATTGATAGAAATCTCTGCGTGACCCTCAGCTCAACGCACAAAACGTCACCTTGTCTCGGGTTAAACAGGCAGAGATGTGCAGCCCAGCACCTGCCTTTTGTTCAGCGTTTCGGGAAAGAATGTGAAACAAACAATGAGGAGTTGCACATCATGACATCATAAATGACATCATAAATGCCTGACCCAGAGAGAATTGCTCACTGTGCTTGAATTAAACCTTTACGTGCATAACAACCTCGCTGTAAAGTCATGCATTCGGCAAAAAGCCTTTATATAATGCTGAACATAACTGACTCTAGGTGAACATCATGAAACTTAATACAGGCCTATAATGGGGTCCAAAATCACCAGCATTTTTTTTTTTTTTAATATTAATACATTCTTCAATATTTAAATCTGGAAACATATTTCTGATTGTGCAGTATTTCTAGGCGACTAATCAAATGTTAGGAAATGAGTGTCATTGATCATGTGACGGGCAGATTTTCCTGCTTTCATTGAAGATGCTGTTCATTTCTAAATAGTGATCTTCATGTATATTTGCACAACTTTCAGAGTCATTTGCAATGATTTGTCATGAAATGTTATAGATATTCAAATTTGAATCTACATAGATATGAATTATGTAATGTCTTTACATTTACATTTATGCATTTGCCAGACGCTTTTATCCAAAGCGACTTCAAAGTACACATTTACATTCTTATCAGTTCTTGCTTTCCCTGGGAATCGAACCCTTGACTTTGGCGTTGCAAGCGCCAACGCTCTACTGTTTGAGTCTTATTCATGAAAGTTATTAAGGCATTAAACCAAATTCTATACAATGAGAAATGTCTTAAATAATTGCATAATACTTTTATGTTTAACAAGTTATTTAAAGTGATAATGTATGTTTTAAATGATCAAATGTAATTAAAATGATGGAACCGCTAAAAGGTTCTAGATACTGTATGAAGCGCCTGACGGAACACTTGAAGGTTCTAAATAGAATCTTTTCTTCCAAGAGTGTTGCGGTGCAGATGCATGATGTCACGGCGAAACGAGCCTGTCTTTGCACTATTAATTTAGTCAAATGAAAGGTGGCGTCTGACTGCAGCTCATTCCAGTCACAGCGCACAAGCAATCAGCCAGAGAGACGAACCTCAGCCCGGGCCGTCCACGGCTCACAAACAACTTTATTAACTAGATGATCAAAGGGGACAAGCGCCGTTATACCAGTCAGGACGGGGAGATTGAAAAAGAGCCCAGGTGCTGGAGAAACACCGGGTCCCGTAAATAAGAGACGGATAAATATACCCCCGACCTACGCCAGGCCATCTCTCTCCATCTGAGCTTCTGCACTGACTCTTGCAGATCGAGAAGATATGAAATATCTTTAGATACAGTGGAAAGTCTGAGAGCACAACTTCCACTCACAAATTATATTAGCAGCATCACAATTTGAGTGGAAAGTTTGTGGAGAATTTGTGAAGGTCTCAGTATTTGCAACAGCAAAACATTATGAAAGAGTCTGTCACATGATCATTGGCACTCATTTACTGACATTTGATCTTAGAAAAACTTTACACTTTACAATTAGGTTCTTTAGTTAACTACCTTAGTTAACATGAATTAATGAACTGCACTTCTACAGCATTTATTAATCTTTTTAATGTTAATGTCAACATTTACTAATACATCAATAAAATCAAAAGTTGCATTTGTTAACATTAGTTAAAGTCCACATGAAATCAAAATTGACCATATTTACTTTGTTTGCCTAAATTGATCGTTTTGTGGTGAACAATTCATCCATGCAAGTCAATCCACACAAAAAAATTTTTTGGCTTCGTAATCTTTAATCAAAATCTGAAAATGCCCCTCCCCTCTGCGTTGGAGGACCTTCTCTGATGACGTAGGTTTGAGGAATTGGGTTGGGAAACGCTTAACCACTCCCCTCAAACCGTTAGTCTGTTATGAGCGAGAGATGGAGAGGAGGAGCGCTAGAGTAAAACCCTGCCCGCTGTTCAATATTCCGTTTCACTGGGAAATACGTCACAACACTGGAGAAAAGTCGTTTACAGCCATTCTCATCTTGGAAAACAGTCTCGACTAATCGAGTCACGAACGCCGTGCTAAGTTATATTTCACAAACGTAATTCCTATCGACCAGCTCACTTAGCACGGCGTTCGTGACTCGATTAGTCAAGACTGTTTTCCAAGATGACGCCTGTCTGTAAACGCGTAATGCACTGTCTTTATAAAGTATCTTCTTATTAAACTGTCTGTACACTTACAAAGTTCTCAATGCTTCGGTTTGCATGTAGGGACCCTCATTATGTTACCGTGTTAGTGTGAGGCTATTTTGAGCCTTGTTAGTGGTATTAACTAGCGATTTACTTTTACTTACTCTGTGCCCCATATACTACTGCTATGAGCTAATCTGTTTTTAGAGATAAAACTCTTTACATTCGATTTTCATGAAAACGCATCGCAGGGAACGATCGACTCGGTAACCATGTGTTAATTACCCCTAGGTTAATTTTTCACCGGAATTGTCCTTTAATACATTATCTAATGTTAACAAATGAAACCTTATTGTAAATTGTTACCTTTTCTATATATATATATATATATATATATATATATATATATATGAAGAGTTCAGATGCAAAAGCCTCTAAGTGCCATCTGAAATTTTCTTCTAGAATGATCATTTTTATGAAGCTCGTATATTTAAGTTCAATAATTTCACTTAAATGGCAATGCAAATTACCTATTAATTGTCATTTAAGTGAAATTACTGAACTTTATAAAAATGATCATTCTAGAAGAAAATTTCAGATGGCACTTAGAGGCTTTTGCATCTGAACTCTTCATATATATATATATATATATATATATATATATATATATATATAATTTATTTCCAGGTTTGCATGTAAAAAAGTCCCAGATTTTCACTGCAGTCTCAGATATTTGGACACCACCGTCTATTGTATTGGTAGAAAAAGTGGTCGACAATCAATAGAATGCATGTATATGATAAATGCTAATAGTGATTTAATGATTTAAAACAAAACTATGAAATTACATTTTTTTTATTGCACATAATGTCTTATGAAATTCTGTTAAAATACTTGAAAGTAGCAAATTGCGCATAGACTCCAAATAGCCAGACCTGGCCGATATATTGTTCAATGACCACTGAGGTTGTGACCTTTAGGTTTGGATGCAAAGATGCAAACAAATTATAATATATATATATATATATATATATATATATATATATATATATATAATTGCACAGCATGCCCTATGAAATTCTCTTAAAAACTTGAAAGCTGCAAATTGCGCATAGACTCCAAATAGCCAGGCCTGGCCGATATATTGTTCAATGTCCGCTGAGGTTGTGACCTTTAGGTTTGGATGTAAAGATGCAAAGGAATAATACAGGCCAGCAGAGCATATCTTCAATGCCAGGCCAGTCATGGATCTGTTTTTGCTTGACGAGGGCTAGAACCAGCCCAAAATACCAGTTTATTTTCGTCCTGCCGTTCAGTAATGTGTGTGAGTTATGTCACTTTCTCAAACAAATATGTGTTGCTGAACGACGGCGGATCAATGCGTGTAATCTCTTAAAGATTAAAAGGGCATTAATGCTGGCAACAATAACATAAACGTGTGCACCCAGCTCGCATTGATCTGGAACCCGATCCGGACCTGTTCCAGTAAAGCTGACGCTGGAGGAAGGTTCCCAGCAGAAACCGACTGACTCCACGCTAAAGAGACTCCTGACGGGCTATTCTGAGCCGCGAGCCGCCGGTAAAAGATCATTAGAGCTGATCAAGCCGCCGGGATGAAGGAATAACCAAGCGTGGATGTTTTCCAGTGAATTCTAGCAGGGAGTTTAATCGCAGGCCTGCGCCCGGTGACCTTCACAGAGACCGGGACGCTTGCCTCGGATAATCATAATGGCTTTACGCTGCTTTAAAGGACCTTTTTTAGTGATGAGATTCTCTTCTCAAGCCGATGAGTGTGTAACCCGGGCCGAGAGACTGAAATAATCCCGGCAGAAATATGATTGAACGACTGATTTTGCCAATCTGCTTAAAACAGGCTAATCTAATCACACGGAAGATGTCCTGACATTACATTAGGATTATAAAAAAAATCAGCATTGCCTATTATATTACGAAGATTACGCTTTGTTATTCTAGTAGACGTTACAAGACGTTCTAAATCAGAGACTAAAATGTAAGGCGTTTGAATATGTTTAAATTGACCAGACTCGTATTTCACTTAGCTATATATTCTATAGAGATAATATTATGTTAATATTAATATGTTAATATTCTGGGTTACACTTTATTTTATTTAGCCTTAAAATAAAGTGTAACCAAGAATATTAACTGTTATTAAAATTTAAGGTGTCCTTAAGGACTGTGTAATATTAAGTAACATGTACTTACCGTAGGTTTAGGGTAAGTTGCATGTAATTATGCATAATCTACTGTTATTACTATAGTAAGTACATGTTTAAAATAAATAGTTACCATATTTGCTAACACTTTATTTTACATTGTCCTTGTTGCATATGTTACATGTACTTACCATAGTAATAACAGTAAATCATGCATAATTACATGCAACTAACCCTAATCCTACCCTAACTCTATAGTAAGTACATATATATTACTCAGTACTTAAATATATAATTACACTTTAACACTGACACCTTAAAATAAAGTGTAACCCCATATTCTTTATAGTTTGGTGTTACATGTTTCACTCATCTATAGCTTTCTGAACATTGAATAATGTTAAATGAGTATATTTATTATTTTTGCCACATATTTCCTTTTGCCTCGTTTCAATAAATCAGCTGGGTTCGAAAGTCAGTTTTCATGACAAATGATAGTAATTTTGATGAAAAGAGCTTGTGCTTTAAAGACAGAATGCTTCAATTTTAAAATTTATTTAATTTCCATGTTTAAATCCCATATTTTCTGTGTTCTCAGACTTTTGCGTCACGTTGTATATATTTTCCTCGTAAGACGTATGAATATGTTTAAATTGACCAAACTCACATTCATCTGCTATATATTCCATAGAGATATTAATATTCTTGGTTACACCTTATTTTCATGTGTCCTTAAGTACTGTGTGATATTAAGTAACAACATGTACTTACTGTAGGTTTAGGATAAATTGCATAATTATGCATAATCTACTGTTATTACTATAGTAAGTACATGTGTAAAATAAATAAACTGTTATGGTTTGGTGTTTCATATTGGTAATGTATGGCATCTATAGCTTTCTGAACATTGAATAATGTTAAATGAGTATCTTATTATCCGTATTCCTACAGCAGGGTCCGAAAGTAGGAAAATGCTTAAATTAATTCAACATTTTTCATTCCAAATGATAGTATTTCGATGAAAAGAGCTTGTGCTTTAATGACAGCACGCTTGGTTTTATGCCAGAAGTGCCTCGTTTTACGCTTAAATCCCATATTTTCTGTATTCTCAGGCTTTTGCGTGGCGTTGTGTGTATTATCCTCCTCGTATATCTCCCAGCTCGGTGTGTGTATGCAGTAGGTGTTTGTTTGTGAGTTTGGAGGTTGTGATTATGAATGTCTCGTGATTGGGGATCATCAGCGCCGGCCGGAGCAAAGGCCAGTGTTTTTGGTCTCTCGACCCCACGAAACCTCCTGCAATGCTGCCGAACATCCAGCGAAAACATGTTCTTATCACTGGAGGGAATCTGTGGGGGATTCGGTTGTCTCGCAGTTTTCCTTTCAGCCTGCATGGTTTTACGTGAGGTTTGTGTTCCAGCACTGCTTTTGTGTTAGTGATCTGCGAATGAATGATAGAAATAAACTTGTGTGTGCTGCATGGCAAAGTTTATTCCTTGATGATTCGCCACTCTTGCTGAAAGAATAGGCAACGACGTTTAACTTCAGCTATGAGGAAAGAGAAAGGTTCATGTTTGCTTTCCAGAGGAGAGGAGCTGATAAGAACTTGCGTAATGAATCACGGTCATTATTTACAGTTGGCTCTTACACACACATATGTTCTTTTAAATAGTGCTTTTGTTCGAGGAATAGATACAAACCCATTGCAATTGTTTCTACATTTACATTTATGCATCTGACACACAGTTTTCTCATCACATTGAAGCAGTTCATGCATCTCTCCACGCAAAAGGAGAAATCCTCAATCTTAATGCAAATCTTTTCCAAATGACAGCTCATATTACCCACGTCTGTCAAACTCCAAAAATAGGACCATAAAGTACGTTTGTTTGACATAGTATGGATTGTTGATATGATTTATAGTGTGTTTGGTTATTAATGGAGCTTGATAGCTAAATTAATACTGTTGTGGTAAAGAGCAGATCCTTAATATCTGCTTTTATATTCCAAGTTTGAAATAAAGTCTTATGGGTTTGGAACAACGTGAAGGTGTATAAATGATGACATATGCATTTATATTCAAGTATTTTGAGAGCATAGGGACTTGATTACATCATTCGCAGTGCTTGATGGGAGTGGGCGGAGCTAACGAGCTCGTTTCGACTCTCTGATTGGTGGAATTTTTGTGTGCATCATGGGTAATGTAGTTTTCACCACAAATTTGGCTATTAAACACGATTATCTTGAGAATGAGTTGAATTAACGCAAGCTAACGGCTTCAACGGAAGCAAACACCATCGATTAACAACCTCGTAACTCACAATAGAGCTGACTTTCAAGGTTTATAAGTTATCGTTAAAAATCAGTGTCCCTATGGAGAAAATGAATGGAGATGTTGCACTCTATTTGCAGCATTAGTTAACATGAACTAACAGTGAAAATGCATTTCTTAATCTTAGCTAATTTCAACATTTAATTACATTATTATAATCAAAAGTTGCATCTGCTAGTATTATTTGAAGGACCAGAGCTGACACAGACTAAGTTATGTTAACAAAAGTGAATAAATACAGAGGATTGCTCATTATTAGTTTTTGCTAGTTAATGCATTAGACTAATGGGACCTTATTGTGAAGTTTTACCAAATTTTAATTTCAGGATGTGATGCAATCAGCGTGGACTTTAAAGTCAGTTTGTTTCTTGCCAAACAAAGATACGAGTAACAAATAACATTCAGCTCCAAACGCATGTATCTTCAGTAATCAGTGTTGCCTGTTTATCTGTGCGCTCGTAAGCATTCAGTGTGTTTGTGAAGCTGATTGGACGGCTGGCTGATGTTGTTGACGAGTGTTACCTCATCAGCATTGTTTGTGAGCGTTCTGATTGGCTGTATCAGTGTGCTGATGTTTCTGTCTGGCAACAAACCTTTGAACCACTGATGTCATCATGTCAGATGAACTCTGACCTCTTACTCACTTGATCAGGGAACATTTGTTTAGTCCCTCATGGAGATCAAGCGATACAGCGGTCCTGAAATGCACTGGTCATTTTGGAGACTTTGGGCTGTTTTGTTTCTGTATAACATTCAGACCAGTTTGAGTGTTTATTTTATTGCACTTTATCTGATTGCGTCAGAGAGTCTCGGCAGCACTTACACCAGACTTCACATTTAGATTCTGAAGGATTCATATGTCATTCGCCAGATTTATAGAACATTTTATTCATTGATCAGTTGTAAAAATAATAATTTGTTACACTATTAAGAACCTGTTGTGGAATTCAAAGGTTTCATGGATGTTAAAGGTTCTTTATGGATCCATAGATGGCAGAAATATTTTCGTCTATATTCTGAAGGTTTGTTCATATATCATTTGCCAGAACATTTTATTCCTAAAAACTGTGAATATACTGTGATAAATTAACTACACTTTTCATAGAATAACCATTTTGGTTCCCCAATGCAAATCAGTTGTAAACAAATTTTTGTTTTCTTAGCGTGAAATTTAAAAAAATATTATATAGAACCTTTTGTGGAATTAAAAGGTTTCATGAATGTTAAATGCTCTTCATGGATCCATAGATGGCAATAAAATAACCTTTATTTTTGGTGATGTTAATTAGTTAAGATTTTTACTTTATTCACCTCTAGTGTCTTAAAAATGTCTGGATGTCATTGCATTAATATCAAATATCAGAGCAAACATAGATGCACAAACTATAAATGGTTTGAAATGATAAAACAATAGTTCTAAAATCACCAAAGTTGATTAACGACAAGCTTTTAGTGTTGTTTATGTGTCTATGTGGTGTTTTTAATATGCTTTAAGACAAACCATGTGTAAGTTCATAAGTCGACAGCATTGCTGAGTATTTCCTCCTTAAAACTGCAGTGAACCAAAGACAGTCTCAAAAACACGCTTTGAAATCGCTGGTGTTTCTGACGTCACAAACTACCTTGTAACCAATCAGATCAACGTGTGATCGTCAACCAGTGGATCTCTGAGCTGAGGGAGTGAGTGGAGGCGGGGCTCATTTGCATATTCATAGAACCGCGCATACTAAATGAGACAAGAGTTACATTCAAGCTATTTTAAGGCATTTTTTCAAGGAAAAACATTTAAATATGTAATTTTGGTGATCAAAGATTATTTTTAATGGATAAATGATTGTCTATTCATAGAACCGCGCATACTAAATGAGGCATGGGTGTCGAGTTACATTCAAGATATTTTAAGACATTTTTCGAGGAAAAACATTTAAGTATGTGAGTTTTAATGGATAAATGATTGTCTACAGGGGGACTTTAAGAGACATAGAGACTACAAAAAAAATATCCTGCAGTATTTCACGCACTTGATCTAATGAATCACACATCTTTATTTAATGAATGCATGTTAACAAATCATTTCGGGGTTGCTGTATTTGTTGGAGCTGGCGCTGATGGCCGAAGCGAGATGATCCACTGCAGTGAACGCGTGACGCTCTCTCTCTCTCTCTCTCCGTTTCTCTTTCCTTCCCCTCCTCCATCTCTCGGCGAGGTGTCCGGCCTCCACATTAAGGATATCCGCACATGCACAGAATGACACAGCTAAGTGCAAGACTACAGCATAATGCATTTAGCAAGTCCTCTCGCTCTAACACACACACACACACACACACACACGCATGCTTAGAAAAGGGTTGATATTGAGATGGGAAGCGTTTGAGCACGAGAGATCACACGTCTGTGAGAGTATGAAACACTAGCCGAATTAAAAAAAGAGTGATTTTCTCTCATCTGTTATGGGGAGGTTTCACCCGAACAAGTGAAAACATCATTACTGATCGTGTTTTGTGGCGAAATATTGATCTGATGTCACCCACCGCCTCCCTCACTCCTCCTCTGTTTCGCTGTACTGTAGGCCTATCTCTCGCTTTTTCTAATCAGATGCATGAGATGGGAAATTTGAAGTCTTGATGTTGTTTTAGGCTCTACTAGAACAGGTTTTCCAGCTTGAATGTTGATTATTCTCCTCATATTCTCCATTGTTGCAGCTCCTCTCTTCCCAGTCTGTCAGTAACGCTCTGTTTACTTCCTGTCTCTATGAAGCCCCTCCTCCTGAAAAGCACACTGTGCTCTGATTGGTCGGCTGGAGCAGTGTGTTGTGATTGGTCGAGCGCTTCGAGTGTGTTTGGGAAATGTCCCGCCCCTTACCATAACCACCAGTTTAACACACTAACACACAGTTGACTAACTCAACCAGGCCCCGCCCCTTTATTCTGCGTATGAATTATTATAATGAGGAATATTGTGACGTGTTCGTTCCCGGAAGAAACTCAAGACTACAATGGAGGCGTTTCAGGAGTTCAGAAACACTGACTCTGATATACAGAAGAACTGAACAGAACAGAATAAAACATTTTAAAAGATAATTGCGACTTTTTATCTCACAATTGTGTGTTATAAAGTCAGAATTGCGAGTATTTCTTGCAATTGCGAGTTTATTTCTCACAATTATAAATGCAATTCTGAGATAAAAAGTCGCAGTTACCTTTTTCATTTTTTATTCTGTGGCGGACACAAGCTTCCATAGATATGCCATATTATTAATTGCCTGATATATGTTAGATGATAGGTATATTGCACAATCATTGTAAGTTGAATCTGAATTGGTGTAGGATTTACTTTGAAATTTCACAAGTACAGCAACTAACAGTGAACCAAACGTGACATTTCTACAGTAATCTTTGTTTTATTTATGTAGTCAGTGCATTGTGTAAATCTGGTCAAATAAGTGTGTGCTTCAGCGCTGCAGTGGACTGTTCCTGTAAAGCGTCTGATCTCAGGGTTTTTTCAGCGCATGTATAATTCAGTGCTTGTTTTTGTGAAGTCACGGCACATAATGCACCGAGAGTAAAACTACTGCGTGTGATGAGAACACTCGTCAGCGGGACACCAGCTGTACTTTCTTAATACATGCTTTATAGCAAATGAGTCAATGTTCCTGACTCAATGTTCCTGACGCTTGTTATTGTAAAGAATTGTAATCTTAGTTTGATCTCTGAAAAGACTTTTCTTCTCAGCTGATGCTAATGCTGGTTAATGTTAATATCTTTAACATGCCTTTGATTTGTTGTGCTGCATTTACAGCGATGGAAAATAATGTACATGAAACGATGTACAAATGTGGCACTTTGATTTAAATACATGTAAAGGTCAATTAATTCCTTCTAACATAAAAGTTTGTTTATTTAATGTGAGTGTGTACATATATATAGGCCTATATATATATATATATATATATATATACACACACACACATAATATGTATACAGTAGGCTATTTACATAATAATATATATATATACACATATTTTATAAACAAACTTATGTTAGTTGCAATTATATATATATATATATATATATATATATATATGCTTATAAGAATCATCAGAGAATCAATAAACAAATCAAATATAGTCCTACTGTATAAAATGAAATTAGTTTTTTTTTAGTTTCATTTATTCTTTGAATTTCAGTAGATCTAGTTGGGTCTTAGATTTTTAAATCACTTCCAAATTATTATTATGATACACATTTTATTAGCAATCCTGTACACATTTTAATTTAAATGTATTTATGAATGTATAGCCTACATTGCTTGATGTTTTTCCAGGACAAATAGAAATTACATGTTTCCTTGTATTATCAGTTCATTCAGTTGAATTCTGCCAGTTTAATTCGATTTTTTATTTATTTTATGTGTTAGTAGCCTATAGTTTCCAAATGTAATTTTTTTTGTTGCTACAAATGAAATTCCACTGCATCTGATTGAATATCCGAGCCGGTGATGGTCTTCGGGTTCCTCGTTAATTACTGAGGGTGTAAACTGATACTCAACACTGAACTGACAGCTTTCATACAGCGAATGACGGCGGCGCGGTTAGGACAATTCCACTGGACGTTTCCTCTCTCACACACATTGATTTACATTTGCCAGCGAGGAAAGATAAACCAGAGCGGCTCTAACCCGTTTGATGAAAGACCAGGGAAACCTGAGGGATCGACCGGATGGATTGAACCCTACCCCTTTTAGAAAAGCCCAAAGTTGACACCCCTCTCCCACCGCGGAAATGGTCAATCCCTTTGAATAATATAATTGCTTTTTTGATCGCACTGTAAAGCGCCGCGACCACGAGAGTCAGTCCTGATGGAGTCACTGTTGCGTGGACGACCATTGACGGTGTGTGTGTGTGTGTGTGTGTGATTGTTTCGGCCACAGTAAGCAGAATAGCAAATGATGACGGGGAAATTCACTGCTCCACAAAAGCAGCAGTCTGAGCTTTTATCCGGAGCGAGACTGAACAGAAGCCATCGGGGCCTCGTAAAGAGCGCTTGAGGAAGTAAACATTGATCCTGTATTTTACTAGAGAACAGAGTCTGCCTCCTGCACACACACACACACACACACACCTGAGATTAATCCGTCTTCAGAGGAATTCAACATCAAACCTTTGGGATGCTAGTCGGAAAATCTTTATTAGGGATAGAAATCCGTATAGGCTATTAATTAGTAAAAAATAATTTTATTGCTGATAGAATTATCCTAAAGGATCCTAATCCTAAAATAGGATTTTTTTTCAGAAAAGGGCTTTGGTTTCTCCAGCAGGATCTTATTTGCTTCTTATAGGATTCGTATTGATCTCATTAGGATCCTTTAGGATTTGTTCTTACAAATTATGAATTTCAATTCCATTTCGAATCTTGTACTTATTCCTTAAGGATTTTGCTGACTAATTTACATGCAGTTGCTCTATATTTTTTAATTATAAAACAAAATTGCTCTTTAGATATGAGAATAAACGTGTTAATGTGTTAATCCTGCTTTTTAGAACAGAGTGTGTCTGTGTGATATTTAATATATAATAATATATGTAATTGTGTATATATATATATATATACTATTCAAATTTTGATAGTTCTAATATATAATTTTTCTATTATAGTATAATTTAAATATTAATATTTATTATGTATATAGCCTATTTAAAAATCAATATATATAAAATATATTTTTAAATAATAATATATATATTAAGTATTCAAAATAGTTTAATAGTTATATTCGTAATATATATATATATATATATATGAAGAGTTCAGATGCAAAAGCCTCTAAGTGCCATCTGAAATTTTCTTCTAGAATGATCATTTTTATAAAGCTTGTATATTTAAGTTCAATAATTTCACTTAAATGGCAATGCAAATTACCTATTAATTGTCATTTAAGTGAAATTACTGAACTTAAATATACAAGCTTTATAAAAATGATCATTCTAGAAGGAAATTTCAGATGGCACTTAGAGGCTTTTGCATCTGAACTCTTCATATATATATATATATATATATATATATATATATATATATATATATACCTGTATATG
>NC_139977.1:33084016-33206516 GCF_963993115.1 Abramis brama | reverse complement strand
TAAAATAAAGATGAAATTAAATAAAATTAAATTTTTTAACTTAAAAAACTTAAGGAACAAATAAAAAACATGTATAACATCAAAATTTCACGTTTAATTCAATGTTACTTGCTATTTCTAATTATTTTGAAATTTACCAGCAATTTCTGATTGAAAATTATCTCTACCCCCATTGTTTAGTGTAGGATTTCCCTGGCACAGCGCCACCTAGTGGTCACGATATATTTTTGCTTATTACTTCTGAAGAGTTTGACCAAAAATTGACCACAATTTTCCCATATTGGCCATTTTTAATTTTGTCGTAAAATATTATGTTTTACGAATACATTGTCATATCGTTACGAAACTCGGTATGTATTATCGGCACCTTGCCCTCAAGGTACACAAAAAGTTTCCAGAGAGCGCCACTTTGTGGTTAAAAAAAGGGGGTGAAAAATGCTAATAGCTTTTGATTAATTTTGCCTATTGTAATGAAACTGTTATTTATAGATTCCTACCATTTTTGCCATAGTCAGCCAAACTTCTATAACCTATAGAATTGGATTACCTTGATTATATAAACTATAACCAAGCCAATCAATATACTGCTAATTTAATAATTATTTTGTAAATGTAGGAGCCAATCTAACAAACAATATTGTGCAACCAGAATTAAAAGTAGGTGTGGATGTTGACATAATTAAATCAAATACTAGCTCAATATTTCTAAAGTCAGTAGAAGAAAATGAACTAATAAATACCATAAATTAATTTAAAAATACATGACACTAGACATGGCACTAGTTAAGATGAAACAGATTATTATCACCCAACAAACAAGCTATTCATAAACTCTAACTTATTAAAATTTAATGACTTTGTAGAATTTAAAATAGCCAAAATAATGTTTAAAATAATACATTTCCAGACTGTGTCCAAAACCTCTTTCAGATGAAATCTACTCTAGCTCAGAGGAACAATCATGTTCAGTGAACCACAGATCAGAACCAACGTCAAACAGAGATGTCTGTCTGTTCAGGGGGTTAAACTGTGGAATAGTCTCGACGATGAACTGAAAACATGTAAATCCATAGGTAGCTTTAAGAAATTATATATATATATATATATATATATATATATATATATATATAGATTACATTATACAAAGCTGAATGAATTTAGCTTCTTTTTTTTTTAGTCATTCTTTATGTACGCAAGATGACTTTGGTGTTTGGTGTTTTGGTGTGTGTAAAATAAATTAAATGTCAAGCAACTCTTTTTCTTTTAAAAATATTGTTTACACTGTAATTTAATTTTCGTTTTTTATGTTTGCTTGTAAATTGATTTTTCTTTTTTCTTTCTTTTGAGGTTGACCGAAATAAACTAAACTAAGTAATTAACTAATTAACTAACTAACTTCCTCTACGCCTTTTTATTTTCTTAAAAAAACTACTTTTTCGAACTCCTCTTAGACTGTTTGTCCGATTTTCACCAAATACGAGCCAGATCATCTTCAGACCATGCCGGCAAAATGTTATGAATTTCGTGTCAATAGACTCAATTATCGTGTACCGCGGCATATCAACGAATTTGATAGCACACTGCCAAAATGCATCTGAGGCTCCATCTCTGGAAAGATTTGATCTGTTGACACCAAACTTTATGCATGGAGTTGTCATCCAACCCTGACCACACCACATCAATTTGGTGTCAGCGCCACCTATTGGTCAAAAGTAACTAACAATTATGTCACATCCTAGACAGCAACAACGCTGATTCCACGTGTACCAGATGTGGGCCGGATCTGGGCAGACACTATGTTGCTGTCTGGGATTACAAGTGATTGTATTTATGGGCTTTCAAATTAAAACTGTCTCTAAATGTCTTCACTCATTGTTGTAGTTGGTCTGATGCTCATTGCCTTGATTTTTAGCTCCTCATTTTCCCTATGGCCCCTTATTTGCTGCATGCAGCTATATTGTTTTTATGTAATTGTAATCTAATTGTAAGTGGTGCAATAAACCTCTGGGCTGATCCTCATTTCAAAGTAATAGGATGCAAGTTTTTTTTCCCCCCAAATGCATAAATATAAATGTGTCATATACATGTGATTGATTCTAACGTGTTTATTCTCTTTCTCTTGTGTCTCCTTTCTAACAAACGAAACCCCCGAAGCGTGCAAAAGAAAAGAGCAGGACCCGAGCAAAGACAGGAGCAATACACCAAAGAAATCGCGGCTGGTTTTCACAGACCTGCAGCGAAGAACACTTCTGGCCATCTTTAAAGAGAACAAGCGCCCGTCCAAAGAAATGCAGCTGACCATCTCGCAGCAGCTGGGACTGGAACTGAACACTGTAAGCAACTTCTTCATGAACGCCCGCAGACGCAGCCTGGACAAATGGCTGGACGAGGGAAGTCCGGGCAACACGTCGTCCACCTCCAGCACTTGTACCAAAGCGTGATCCCGGGGGGAGGGGGGGTGGGATGGGATGGGATGGGAACGTGGGATCGGGATGAGGGTCCCGTGCACCGGGGAGGGTGCAAACTTTTTAAGAGGAGAAAATCGTTCTGAAGGGCAACGAGGGGAGAGAAACTGCTTACCGGCTCAATGCTTACGGTTGGAAACACACAAATCCAAAGAGCGAAACGTCAGGAAATAAAATATTGCTTTCTCTTCTCCGGTTCGAAGCAAGAATCATTCATCAGGAATGAAAAATTAAAGCAAATCAAAAACATTGTTAACTTTCCGTTTGGCTTTGAACTGAAGAGAAGACAAAGGGTTTGCATTTCACATCTGCATTCACTCTAAATTAGCTTTGATTTTCATTTCCTGAAGTGTGCGTGTGTGTGTGTATGTGTGTGTGTGTGTGTGTGTGTGTGTCGAGATGTTTTAAACTACAAGGGTAAATCTCATAAACACACGTCCAGGTCACAATTTATGAAATTCAATGCAAAATTTTGGTCTTATTTTCCAGTACAATTTTTTAAACATTAATAAATCAAGACAAAATATCTGTCAATGGGGTCAGAAAAAGAAAATTCAAAGAAATTATTTAAAATATAATTATAATAAAATATATTATTACTATTATTATATTATATATAATGATAAAATATACAAATATATTATATTAATATATACATATTATTTCTTATTTTCTTAATATCATATGATAATGTTTAGATATTTGTACTGGGAACAAGACAAAGAAAATATTTTTTTTGCAACATCAATGGTGTAATGCATACAGACTTTTTAAATTATAATAATTATTATTAATTCCCATTAGTTTAAAAAGTATTAGATTCTCATTACTGTAATAGTTATTTTTATTGTAGTAATGAGAATGGAATTTTTTTATTTCTGCATTATGGCAATGGGAATTAATTATCATTAAACAAAATATTCATGCATTTTGGAGAGAAATATGGCAGGTTTTTGTGAGATTCACCCATGATAGCAGCACAGGTTTAAGTTGGCATTGGGTTGCAGGTTTTTCTAACACACACTGAACTAGAAAAACACCTGTCAGAAGCACAAAGCACAACAAACACGAACAAACATCTCTCACAACGTTATTGGCCGGCCGGGTTTGTGAGCACAATCCTGAAGCACATTAAATTTGCAATAGAACAGGGGCTGGACCACACCGATTGTTCTTCTTTGGTTTAAAAATAACTCAGGATGATACCGCCGAAGAATGAGCTTCTGTTTCTCAAACACTCTAGATGAAATGACAGTGCAAACACACACACACACACACAAATGCATCAGCTTCACCTTGTCACGACTGTAACTGTATTATGCTAAGAAACCAAACTGGCATTGGTGATCAGGGCCTTTACAAGAGTTTAAGAGGACAATCTCCACACCAACGCCTACCAGTTTTGCTTTTCCAAAGGTTCTTTCTCTCGTAGTTTTAGCTACTTTCCAATACAAAACCACTTTACTGCGCTCTCTCATATACTCATCTCATGTTCCATCACTCGTGCTCACTTATTATTGAACCGAGAGCCGGTAAGCAGTTCTCTCCCGGGTTACGCTTGAGGGCCTCTTCGGATCGCTCAAAACGGACATTAAAGACTTTTTCTATTTATTGACAAATCGACACCAAAGAAACTTTTTCTGCACCTAACTGTTCTGCAAACAAAGGACAACAAAGAGGAAAAAAAACAACCAAAAACAACCAAAAAAAAAAAAACTGCAACGAACAAACAAAGACGACAAAGCGGGGAACGCCGAGCCGGCGTCTTTTGTTGTGTTCGGATCGTGGAGACATTGGAAAAAAGGAAGCAGAATGGGATCGGAAGGGTTTTAAAGCGACGGAGCTTTTCCCACGGCATCGGCGGCTCCCGAATGATGCGTCTCTCAAACGAAGTTGAAGATTGTCTTTAATGTGTGCCTATGCAGTTTTTTCAACCCAAATGGAAAGAACAACAAGAACCTCATCAGCTACAATACCAAAGATTCAGAGTTACTCCCGCCGCAATTCCCATTCCCACAATGCATCGGTGCGATGTCGCCTCTTTCCAAACATGGGACGTTTCGGGGTTCGGCTCTGCTTTGGGTTTCCCCCCGTAGTCGCATCCGTCTCACAGCTAAAACTAAAGGTGTAACTCAAGCCTGATGGGCATACCAAAGATAAACACCTTTAAGCACATGCAATCCCAAGTAGTTTTGTTTTCATATCCCAATGTATCAGTATACCAAAGAGTTGCACTCTTCCAGCCATCGTTGATCACATATGCACGTCGTTTCCAGGCGCCGAATCCCACGTTTCCCATGTTTGAGAGAGAGAGAGTCGTTAGCGTTATTTGCAAGGCACCAATGCAGCTGGTACAGAATACATTATATTCCAACTGAAAAGCCAATAATCTGCCAAAAACGCTCACTTAATTCTGTAGAGAGGAAACTGCAGATTGTAGGTCGAATAGCTTTATCCTTTAGGTTTCTCTCTTTAAAAGCTTCTAGTCCAAAGATTCTCCAACGGAGAATTCATCTGCTCTTCACGACAGTCAGGTCTTTAGATAGGCTACATGGGCCAAAGAGCTTTTCTTTGCTTGTCTTAAATTTCGCCAATGCCTCTGTACAATGTCTTACCCAGGTTTTGCAATATGTGATTTATTTATGTAATTTATATTTGCTATGATTGAACGTAATTTAAGTTGCCAAAACCCCTCCCCCTTTTTCCTGATTAGCTTGCCAAAGTTTACATTTACTTCTTTTGCATGTTGGACACCATCAGACTTATTTATTTATGACTAAATGTGCTAGAAGGTTGTTATTATTATTATTATTTGTTTCTTGATTATTTAATAATGTTATTTAATTAGACGTAATTGTTTGGATGACTATTAGTGCATCAAAGATGCTCTGTTAATTTATTAGTTAGCTTTACTTTAAAAAGCAAGACAAAGGGTGTATTTAATTTTTCTTAGAAAGAATAATTCTGGAAACGTGTTAGCGATCAGGTTTTAGTTGCAGCTCACATGTTTGTATGCTTGTATGTATGTCAAGATTTTATGTAAATCGTTTAGTTGATTTTCTTTCGAATGAAAACAATCTGTCTTTGCGATCGATATTACTCGTTTTGTCGAAGGACAAGCACCGAATTTCAAGCCTGATGTTTTCGAGATCATATACGGGGCCACACGTTAACGGAGATCAACGCAGGACTCACCAAAGATAAAAATCCACGGACGCTGAGAGGCCGTTTATTCATTGCTTCACTCGTAGAAGGACATAGAGGAATCCCTTAAAAACTAGAAAAAGCTGCTTCCAAGACTGACTTGTGTGTGTGTATAAAAGTCTTTCTATCTCTATAGTGAGAACCACAGAGGCTACCTCACTGAATTTTCCATTTGTAATTTTAATCGTGTTGATGAAACCAAAGATACCAAAGATTTCTTTTTTCTCGAGGACGGTCTGCGCTTGACGCCATGCTTAGGATATTTTGATAACTCGTTCCACTCTTTTCTCTCTTCTTCCTCTTTATTCAGACGTGAGTTCCTCCTCTCCTCGGAAAAATAAGTGCAATGGAGCGGATGGGACTCAACGTCGAGCTGTAGTTTTTGAGCGCTGTGCGGTTCTGATCGCCCGTAAAAGACCTTGATGCAAAAACCAACCCACTGAGAAAGATCTGTCTGGCACAGAAACATTAACGATCAAACGCAAACCACATGGGACATAATATTGAAACTAATGTAAATGTTCAGATGTTCAAAGTTTTGATGGGTTAAGTCAAAGCATCTCTCAGTGCAGTATTTTCAATCATGTGCTTCATTAGCCTACATTTATTTCTAAAAACACTGAAAACATTTTAAAACAATTTTCACTCAGAAATGGATAGCAAACCTTTACAAATAAATGACAACACATTGAATTAAACAAGTTGAAAGAGTGAAATGATATTTTCTTGCAAAAACTACTAATCTTTTATTTACAACTTTGAAGAAAAGTTGTAGCCTACCTGCTTGGAAAAGTGCAATAAAATGCCATTTCAGACTTAGAAACTTTCTTTAACAGTATTTTTGTCTTGTTTTCTAATACAAATATCAAATTCATAAATCAACATTGGCAAAATTACAAGATATTAAGTCTTGCTTTATGAAAAATGTATCAAAACTAAGCGAGTTTGCTTAAAACAAGAAACATCTGCCAATGGAGTCGGAAAAATAATCAAGTTTTCCCTTTGAATTAAGTTTATCTTTCTGACGCAGTAAATGTATCTTGATTTAAGAATGTTTAGATATTTGTACTAAAAAACAAGACAAAAACACAGGAAGAAAAAGAAAAAAATTGTAGTGTAGACAATACCAATAGACATTCACATCCAAGCAAGTAAAATAGGCCTACATCAATTAGTCAAAGTTCTTACAGCACATGTTGATGAAACCAGTTTGGTGAACCTTATTAAGTCGAAATATTCCCACATCTGTCTATTTTAGTTTTAAGTCATTTAAAATAAACTTTCTTAAAGATGTAAATCCATTCTGTTAAAAACACGTTGGTGTTTCTGTGCACGAAAAACTCCAAAACCAAAGACTAAATCTAATAATCTCGTACCAGACCGAAGGGACTCAATATATTGGATGGTTTTTAGGGAAACACTCCTGTCGTCGGCAGTTAAGACACAGACATAGATCAATATTCTTAGCAGTAATTCTGTATTTATGATGTGGAAGAAATCTGATCCTTCCCTCGGTGTTTTGTCTTGTTTTCCAGTACGAATATCTAAACATTTTTTGTAGGGAGTGAAATTTAAGCTCATAAATAATATTCTACGCCTTTAAATAGGATTTGTTGGATAATATCGCGAGAACAAGTTTGCGCGGCAGTTGTAATAGCGGGGAGAGAGACGAGACGCACTATTTAATGTTAAATTAAACAAGTGTTGTGATCACCAGAGCTCCTCGTCAGTGTGTGTCCTCCATACAGCGGTAATAAACCGATCGACAGAACAAAGATCCCACAAAACTGCGCTGGGTAAGAACTGTAACTATATAGGCTATATAACTCACGCGCGTTACACATTCTTATGCGCTTTCACATGCTATCGAAAATTTCCTACTTCCCACTTCTGAAGTCGTGATTACAAGTTCGTTGTGTTCAAGTGCTTTGTTGTCGAAAGAACAGGAATTATGAAGGACACCAGGTTCATTCTTGCCTATTTTGGGGAAAATCGTATTAAAGCCAAAATAATAGCGTCCCATTCATTGACAACAATATACAAATTCACTACCTATCTAGATAGCTTGCTGATGATTCTTGAATTTCTGTCAAATAGCCTACAGGCTATTTTCACTGTGTGTAAAACATACAATGCACTTCAAATGATTGGAAATATGCACTACTTTAACGCTTTAACATGTAGAAAAACCTAATAAAGAATATCAGTGAAGAATATCGTCCTCCCCTCCGCCATGTTTAAAGTTAATGGCATACCCAACTTGGGGACTTGGGTATCAAAAATATCTCTGTGCTTCCCAGTGGTAAATACGACTTGAGAGGGCATTTATGTCCAATTTTTAACTAGGAAACTCATATTTTACCATAATTCCGATAGCACGTGAAGGCAGCATAAAATCAAGATACATTAACTTGCAAGCAAAATGACTAGTTTTCTAAAATTAAGCGAGGTAATACACAGCCCCTAAGGGACATGGTGATGAAAAAAAAAAAAAAAGAGATGGTAGGAAAGATTATATTTCAATGATTTTGCGTTCCCCCGAGAAACCTTGCATTCGCTTTTTGGGTTACAGTAAACAAACAATAAATGTTCTGCGAGCGAAAGTAAGTTTATGCTTAAAACAAGAACAAATATCTGCCAACGGGGTCAGAAAATAGTTTTAGTTTGAATGGAGTTAAATTGGCAGATATTTGTTCTTGTTTTAAGCACAGACTCACTTCTCCAGTAAATCTTGATTTAAGAATGTTTAGGTATTTGTACTGGAAAACAAGACAATTGAGGAAGAACATAATTGGATTACACTTTATTTCGATGGTCCACTAACTAATTACAAGTAACTTTGCAACTACATGTCAACTAACTCTCATTCGAGTATTAGAGTAGAATATCTAAAGTGGAGCATCAAAATATAGTGCTACCAATTATTTTTTGCAGTGTGCATTGATTAAACCAAAACAGATTCTCATATTGTTTTCATAAAGAAACCCCTGAAATAGACGTAGAGAGCGCTTTTGTTGTAAAGTATGAGATATTGTTGGATGAGTGCCTTGCTTGAACCAAAGCGAAGTTTCGACCTCTCTGTTTCTTCTTCTGTTAGTACCTCAGCGACCCCGGCGAACGCTGGTGTTATGGTGCTTTGCAATGCAATCCTGCAAAGAACAAAGAATAACTCTATACCAAAGGCTTTCTAGACTTCTCTTCTCTCTTCTCTTTCCTCTCCTTTGAATGGTTGCAAAGCTTTTAAAAAAAAGAAAAGAAAAGAAAAACCTTTGAGCATGTCGAGGGCGCAGACCGTGCTTTTCTTACCAAATTTTTCTCGGATATACCTCATAGAAGATAGTGTTAGGGTATTGTTATTATAGCGTATGTATTAAATTATTCACTTACTCTTATTTTTTAGTAACTGTGACTTAAGACAAACCAAGAAAAAAAGCTTTATACATCTTAAGTTGTGATTTTTGTAATAGCTGAGGTTCGCTTACCAAAAACACAATGCTTGTCTTTTTCTCTCTTGTTAATGTGACAACTTTCACAATTTTGTTCGTGGTGCAAGTTTTACGAAATTCTGATTTTATTCTTATTTTGTTGAAGGGTGGCTCATATTCTCAACAAGGATATTATTTTTGGATTGGGAAAGGTTGGTTGCTAGAATGAGCCTCAAGTTTACAGTTTTCATACTTCGGCATCGCTTCTGTTGTACAGTTCGCTTACATTTCATTTTCAACATCCATTTTTCTTCCCATTCTTTTCTCGTTCTGTGTGGAAATGTAGCATTACAGACATCATTCAATGCCGTAGACTTGATTTATGCATGAGTATCTTTACGGTTCTAGCTAGCTTGTAATGCATTGTCGTTAAATAGCTTTTAAGTTCTGGATCCGTCTCATTTTCATTTCTTTAACTGAGCCTCATTTTTTGCATGTTGGCCTGATCTAATTATTGAAGAGTTCATCTCAGATGTGTATAGAAACGTTATGCACTTGATCAGTTCGGTTTTCGATCGCACCGTGAAACTAAGTGAATCAGATTCACCCAAGATCGCTTTCCATTTGAACGAATCTTTCTGATCAAGTGTTTCGACTGTTAATCTTCCATTATCTCAAAAAAGAAACCGATCAGCTGTATGTGTTTGGACTTAATTTTGACAGATAAGAACTTGTTTAGACGATTTAACGGTCTGTACTTAATCATTCTGCTCTAGATGTGTCTACTATACCAATCCTGTCCAAAAATACAACAGCTAAACATCCTCAAAAACAGGATGAAATGTACCAGACAATCTACTACTAAAGTAAAAACACTTCATTCTTTTGAGAACGAAAGTCCACACAGACCTTGCAGGAGTTAAAGTGAGTTTTGACGTCTTGTGTTTTCGACTGAAGGAAATTCCAAAGATTGCGTTTAACTGGATGAAACGCTTGAACCGACTGCAGGATATTATGGACTGTATTCCAAAGATCTGCTTTGAAAATGGATTGGAAATGGATTCTTTTCTTTTTCAGTTTCATCATTTGACATTTTGTTCATTTGTTGGTTTGTTAAATCATTATATTCATGTAAAAAAATGGATTTGTTGTTGGAATCACAAGAGAAAATTGATCAAATTTTAGTTTTGCATTCATGATCAACGTCTTTGAAGCATTCAAAGTACATGTTCTTCCACAAAATGTTTGACCATAAATAAAGAGAACAAGTGATTTTATTCCGAAACCATTTGTTTTGGTCAGTCGCAACAATAAAACCTGTCTCATGATGTAAATAAAAATGTTTGCATTGTTTCACAACTCGAAACAATGAAATGTCCAAAGATTTCCATTTAAATAATCATTGACGAATCAACAGTAGTTTATAGAGTTGATTTTTCAGTGCATGTTGGTTCCGGAAGTATTTTCTCCATTCATTTCTCCCATAGGGATTTTTAAAAAGTCTTTGTTAAAGCGTTATAAGCCGTGAACCAAACCAACCAGCTACGAGGAGAATCACAACATTACTTTGGTTTTAAGCAAATAAGTATATGAAAATCAAACAAAAATACAAGACTGTGAACTTAACAGCTTTAGTGAGGGGAAAGAACTACAATCCCATGAAGCATTGCGAACAGCATAATCGAATAAATAAAAACAATTGAGAAATATAAATATGCATATATATTCAAATATTCAAGTATTTTGAAAGCGTAGGCACTCGTGTACATAATTCGCAGTGCTTGATGGTAGTGGGCGGAGCTAACAAGATCATTTCGACTCTGATTGGTGGAATTTTCTTTACAGCATTATGGGTAATGTAGTTTTTCATCACGAATTCCGCTTTTAAACAAAATTATTTTAAGAATAAGTTGAAATAATATGTGCTAACGGCTTCCACAAAAGAAAATACCATCAATTAACAACCTTGTAGCTCACAGTAGAGGTCTTTAAAGGTTTATAAGTTATCATTAAAAATCAGTGTCCCTATGGAGAAAATGAATTAAGTTCTTACATTCGGAACTCGAGTGTATTGCGCTCTATTTACGCAACCGTTTTAGAGTGTATTTGAGTTTTCAGTTAATTTCACTTACACACACAACAAACACAGGTACATAGAATGAGAACGTAATTGGGTTTAAAAAAAACAAAACATTTTCATTCAACAAATGGAAGAATCAATTTTCAAACTAGAAGAAATTATATTTTCAAAACATTTGAAACCAATAATGTGTGCAAATTTTAGATTAAGCTTAACATCAGAATTTTAAAGCTATACTTTTACACTTCAAACACCAGCACACATCTCACAGGAATAGATGTTGGGAAATCAAGAACGGTTCATTAAACACCTGAGAAGAAGCTTCTGCCGCTGTTTTGCATGTGTTTGAGTCGTTCTCACGTCTGGATCTGAGCAGGCGATGGATTGTCCAAACGCTTCCATCAACTCAGTGTATAAACTTTCCTACAATCAGGTGGGATTTACCAAATAGTATTTGAGCCTCTCATCTGTGCAATAGCCTATTAATATCTGTGTTTGAATAAAAAAAAAGAAAAGATTGAAAAAAGAAACAATGCTACTTAAACTACGAACTCAGTGTTGTCATTGTCGACTGTTTCTGCATCACATGATTTTTTTCTGGCAGTGTTGAAAGTTGTTGCTCAGCAAAGTGAAACATCGTTTTTTCTTCCAGCACATTATGTTTGTGTGTTTGTACACAGATTGTACACGCATTACATTTGACCATTGCTCAAGGCGTTGGTGTTTCTGTCCGCGTCATTCTCACAGGTTTATTTTGGTTTGAGTTTCTTGTTTTTTTGGTCACTATCATCAGATGGTAGTGTTGTGCTCTTTGCTCTTCAATAAATGACATTGATTCATTCATGTTAAAAACTGTGCCATTTGTCTTTACTAAAGTAATCCCGATTTCCCCCTTGTTTCAGCAAGTGTCTGTTTGTAGTAACAAAAATGTCCTGAAGTTAAAGTACATTTGGTAACACCAATAAACCTGGAATTTACTGTAATTTCACTATACATTTTTGAACGGTGTATAAATCCCAACATAACAGAAGATCAAAGTAACACATCACTCCCTGCATTACTTTAGTGCAAAAACATGAAATAACGCTTCATTTTAACATTTATTCTCCTTATGGAAAGCATGCTGGGAACTCATCCTGTTTAAGTTCAGCTTATTGAATTCATGTAACTTTCTTCTATTAAATACAATTAACTTTCAATAGAATTTGAGTGAAATAAAATCAAACTCAAACAGTCAAGTGGTACAAGTCACAGTTTACAAGCTGTAATTACGAGTTCTACGAGGACAGTTAACACTTTTTACAAGTCGGAATCTCGTAATTACGACAAAGAGTAAACGCAACTCAATACCTAGACCAAGATTCACACAGCAAAACCACAGTTGTGGTCTAGACCAGACCTCCAAGACCAAAACCAAGATCAATCAAGACCAGAGGTGTAGTCAAGACCAACCAAGACTAGAGATGCAGTCAAGACCAGAGATGTAGTCAAAATCAACCAAGACCAGAGGTGTAGTCAAGACCAGATCTCCAAAACCAAAACCAAGATCAATCAAGACCAGAGGTGTAGTCAAGACCAAAACTAGGACTAAGACCAATCAAGACCATAGGTGTAGTCAAGACCAGTCCACCAAGACCAGTCAAAACCAGAGGTGTAGTCAAGACCAATCAAGACCAACCAAGACTAGAGGTGTAGTCAAGACCAGACCTCCAAAACCAAGACCAAGATTTATCAAGACCAGAGGTGTAGTCAAGACCAGTCCACCAAGACCAGTCAAGACCAATCAAGACCAATCAAGACCAGAGGTGTAGTCAAGACCAGATCTCCAAGACCAAGATTAATCAAGACCAGAGGTGTAGTCAAGACAAGATCTCCAAAACCAAGACCAAGATTAATCAAGACCAGAGGTGTAGTCAAGACCAAAACTAGGACTAAGACCAATCAAGACCATAGGTGTAGTCAAGACCAGTCAAAACCAGAGGTGTAGTCAAGACCAGACCTCCAGAACCAAGACCAAGATTTATCAAGACCAGAGGTGTAGTCAAGACCGGTCCACCAAGACCAGTCAAGACCAATCAAGACCAGAGGTGTAGTCAAGACCAGATCTCCAAAACCAAGACCAAGATTAATCAAGACCAGAGGTGTAGTCAAGACCAAAACTAAGACTAAGACCAACCAAGACCATAGGTGTAGTCAAGACCAGTCCATCAAGACCAGTCAAAACCAGAGGTGTAGTCAAGAGCAATCAAGACCAGAGGTGTAGTCAAGACCAGTCCATCAAGACCAGTCAAAACCAGAGGTGTAGTCAAGAGCAATCAAGACCAGAGGTGTAGTCAAGACCAAAACTAAGACTAAGACCAACCAAGACCATAGGTGTAGTCAAGACCAAAAAAGACTCTTTCAAAAACACACATTGAATGTTTGTCATGTCAATATAAACAATGTTTAATACTTTTTTATTTGCATTGTATCACCAAGCACTTCTTTATCAAATGCATGAAACTCTCAGCTTTTCTCTGGTAAGTGGCTTATGTTGGTGTGATTCCTGTCAAACATCTTTCTCTCAGTCTGTTCCTTCTCTCCGTCAAGGCTCTGGGGCAACAGGCGCTCGTGTTCCCGTCTTATCAGGTGGCATTTGGCTTTTCATTACTTGTGAGGAGGATAAGAGCCGAGAGATAAGGTGTGACATTAAGAGATCGTCCACACATGTTGTGAGAGACAGACGCCAGTCAAAGTAAACGCTGACAGCTGCCATCGACTGTCTGATGCTGAAAACAGAGCTGGAAAAGGCCACTTCGCCACAATAATCCATCCAAACACCAGCACAGAGGGAAAAAGCATGGCGTTCAGTGAAATGCCAGGAGGAATAAAACCCAGCAAAACTATTTTTTCTGTTGCATTCATCAGTTTATGACCATAAAAACATTCATCTCATGTAAACCTATAATTACACATTGGAAAACCAATTTTTCCCACCTGACCATTAAAAACCGCAAATATTATTACATGATGCACTTTCTGGTCAGTATTTTGCAGAGGTGAATTAATAAGCAATCTTAGGTATTCTGCCGTCAACAATAATGATTTTACACATGAATGTATTTGGCATTTTAATAACCTCCAACTCTTGTAATTCTGGTAATTCTGACACAATGTTAACGCAGGATTAGAGCAACTTTAAAAGTTAGAAATGCCTATAGTCAATAGAGTTCAGTGTTATTAAAATATCATTGAGACACTCTTATAGTTTTTAAAATATTTTGAATTAGTTTTTGTTTATATTGTCTAATTTCACTTTTTTTTGGTATAGTTTAGTTTTAGTTATTTTATAGTTGAGCAGAATGTGAAAATTTATTTTCAGTTAACGTTTGTTTTATTTCAAGTAAGGAAAATGTTTTTTTTTTTTTGTAATGGTTTTTAGTTGAAGCATAAACCCTGGTTTCCATAACAAAAGACACTTTGAAACTGATACATTTGCAACAAATACATTTATTTCCAATAAACACAGATGTAAATCTCAGACCATATGTACACGATTCATTCATCTCTGCCTTCAGTGTAACTACAGGTTTAAAAAGTTCAAACATACACACAAAATACAGATCACGTAAATCAAGTCAAGGACCTCTGACGCTCACATATGATGCAATTCTTACCATGAACATTTTTTTAATAAAAATAATTCTAGGTTACATTTCACTGAGGAAAAATGAAGAAATTAAGCATATTTTGCATTGTGACATTGCTTTCATGATAATCAAACTACACATACAAATATATAACAAATACTAATATGAAGCATCCTGACTGAATAATAAATCATGTCTTCATTACAGCAATAAGAATGAGATTTTATTCCCCATAAGAGTTAAAAGAATTCGAGTGCTTTACTGTCATGATAATAACATCACAATACAAAATATTTTAATGAACCTCAACCTAATAAATTTCACTCTATGTAAAATGTAATTTTCTTTTTTTTTTACTTTTGATTTTTTTTGGGTGAAATAAAGCGTCAAACAGCAGCGAGACATTTTTGTGCGTTTCTGCAGCTGAACCCAGAATAAAATCTGGTGGAAGGTACGAGTAATCGAGAAAAATCAATATATATATACGAATATATATATATAAATATTAGTGCTGTCAAATCGATCAATCACGATTAATCGCATCTAACATAAAAGTTTGTGTTTACATAACATAATATATGTATGTGTGTGTATATATATATATATATTTATATATTGTGTGTTATGTGACATATAGACTGTATATATATATACACACACACACACACACACCATATGAAACAAGAGAAGCAGAAACAAGAGAAATCCAGAGAACAGCGGAGTTTCAGGATTATTAAACATTCACACAAAGAAACGTCATGGAAACTAATTAATGATCATGTGACTCTGAACTGACTCATTTCATTGTTTAAGACGTTCTTTGGATCATCTCAAATAATAATAATAATAAATAAGTACATTTTCAACTGATGTACATTTTTACTCTAATTTTGGATGATGATAATATAATTTGTCATGAAAATAAATTAAAATTAATATCTCTCAGACTTTTGGAGCCAGCACATGAGGAGAACGAGCAAAACACAGAGATTGTAAGATGGAAAAAAGGTCCATGGAGAAGAAAAGTGATTTCTCGTTCATCTCTCTCTCTCTCCCCACATCTGTCCTTTCCAATCGCTCATCTGATCAGTCTCTCCCCTACAGAATCACTCACTGGTTCATTTCTCCTTTCTGCTCCATCATCGCCCTGTTTCTCTCTCTCTCTCTCTGCAGAAATCAATGCTCTCTCTCAATTAGAGGTCACAGAGCCGCTGCAGTTACACTTTTCAATTACCAGGAGGATCCAGTGGCCCCAGAGCATCACACACACACACACACACACACACACACACACACACGCTTACGCTCACACTCAAACTCACACACACACTCACACACACACACACACACACACGCTTACGCTCACACTCAAACTCACGCTCACACACACACTCACACACACCTCACAATCACACACACACACACACACGCTTACGCTCACACTCAAACTCACGCTCACACACACACTCACACTCAAACTCACACACTCACACTTACACCTCACAATCACACACACGCTCACACTTACACCTCACAATCACACACACTCACACACGCTCACGCTCACACATGCTCACTCTCACACACACACACAAACACGCTTACGCTTACGCTCACACTCAAACTCACGCTCACACTCAAACTCACATCATGTGACGGGAAAAGAAGCTAAAGACGTTTAAACACACAAACTGAAGCGCTTTCTAATCTGATCATCCACAACGTCTGTCTAAAACACCACACTGCGTTAAAGAGAGGCTGACGGATGCGTGAAGGCACGAGATATCAGAGGCGTTATGAAGCCTAGGTACGAGTGAGAGGGAGACCGAGGGGTCAAAGGTCAGAGTGAGGGGACCGAGGGGTCAAAGGTCAGAGTGAGAGGGGACGCGAGGGGTCAAAGGTCAGAGTGAGAGGGGGACCGAGGGGTCAAAAGTCAGAGTGAGGGGACCGAGGGGTCAAAGGTCAGAGTGAGAGGGGACCCGAGGGGGTCAAAGGTCAGAGTGAGAGGACCGAGGGGTCAAAGGTCAGAGTGAGAGGGGACGCGAGGGGTCAAAGGTCAGAGTGAGAGGGGACACGAGGGGTCAAAGGTCAGAGTGAGAGGGGGACCGAGGGGTCAAAAGTCAGAGTGAGGGGACCGAGGGGTCAAGGGTCAGAGTGAGAGGGGACCACATGGGTCAAGGGTCAGAGTGAGAGGGGGACCGCATGGGTCAAGGGTCAGAGTGAGAGGGGGACCGCATGGGTCAAAGGTCAGAGTGAGAGGGGGACCGCATGGGTCAAGGGTCAGAGTGAGAGGGGGACCGCATGGGTCAAGGGTCAGAGTGAGAGGGGGACCGCATGGGTCAAGGGTCAGAGTGAGAGGGGGACCGCATGGGTCAAGGGTCAGAGTGAGAGGGGGACCGCATGGGTCAAGGGTCAGAGTGAGAGGGGGACCACATGGGTCAAGGGTCAGAGTGAGAGGGGGACCACATGGGTCAAAGGTCAGAGTGAGAGGGGGACCACATGGGTCAAAGGTCAGAGACTGAGGTTTCAGATGCGCTGGGGATTTTATCACAGGAAGAGTTCAGTCATCAAACCCATATGACTTCATTCCTCGCCCTATAAAGCCTACTGTATCATAATTAATAACCAAAGGCCTCAACATGATCAAAACCTGTCGCACGCAATCATGAGGTTGTTTTAGAAGTTTTTAGTAGTTTTTTTATTCCTTTTAGTGTAACTGTACAAACATCCACCTTTACAGATTTTTATCAAGTAAACATAAGCATAACTTTAATATTTTTAGTAATATTTAAACTGGACTAAAGCAGATTATCCAGACATAATTTAATAGAAAAGTATCAAATATGTTCATCTCTCAAACATCCTTGTATTACATTGCATCAAATATTTTAAAACTACAGAGATTTGATCATAAAACAAAGCATTTCAATATCATCTTATCTTATACTGTATATAAATAGCTATAAAAGCCTGACGTATCAAATATGATACTCAAAGAACACACGCACATTTTTTTGGTTTTTTAGATTCTTTATATTAATGTTTCATTGATTTTTCTGATTATTTATCATGAGATATGACTTGAGCACTATATTCAACTACATTCAGTCACATGATGCTTTAATGGTGTTTCCAGCTCAACATCTCCACAGAAGAAACACAATCACACAGGTTTAAAGCACACGAGTGAATGAACTCTTCCTCTTCAGCCGATCTGATGCACACATGCGCGACACACACTTTTAGCACCATGTTTTGTTTTGCTTTTTTTTTTGGACTGCATTTAGTTGTTTAAGGGAAGAAATGATCACATGCAAGGAAAAAAACTGGACGGAAAGACATAGTAAGAAAAACAAAAAGGCGAAGAGGTTTCCGCTGAAATCAAACGGTGGAACGGATGCCGGAGACGTTTGCATGTTTATTCGTCACAGTGGGAAATGGACACACGCCTCTCTCCGTGTTCAAGCTAACCTCGAGCCACGCCGGTCCTGGTGAGAGGTCAGAGGTCAGGGTTTCTGGCTGGCGAAGAAGGCCTTGGTCTGACCACAGGTGGGGTTCACACACAGCGGACAGCGGAGGGTCAGCTGACGGGAACACGACTCGTTGGACTTCAGATGAGCCTGAACCAGATCAGCCAATGCCTGAGAGAACCAGAGACACGAGTGTGACATGCTTGTTCTGTGACGAAACCTAGTGAGACCACTGCATAGGGGGCACCACATAGGCGGCACCGCATAGGGGGCACCGCATAGGCGGCACTGCATAGGCTGCACTGCATAGGGGGCACCACTACATAGGGGGCACCACATAGGCTGCACTACATAGGGGGCCCTACATAGGGGGCACCACTACATAGGGGGCACCACTACATAGGGGGCACCACACAGGCGGCACCGCATAGGCTGCACCGCATGGGGGCACTACATAGGGGGCACTACATAGGCTGCACTACATAGGGGGCACCACTACATAGGGGGCACCGCATAGGCTGCACTGCATGGGGGCACTACTACATAGGGGGCACCACTACATAGGGGGCACCACTACATAGGGGGCACCACTACATAGGGGGCACCACATAGGCTGCACTGCATAGGCTGCACCGCATAGGCTGCACTACATAGGGGGCACCACATAGGCTGCACTACATAGGGGGCACCACTACATGGGGGCACCGCATAGGCGGCACTACATAGGGGGCACTGCATAGGCTGCACCACATAGGGGGCACCACATAGGCGGTACTACATAGGGGGCACCGCATAGGCGGCACTACATAGGGGGCACTGCATAGGCTGCACCACATAGGGGGCACCACATAGGCGGTACTACATAGGGGGCACCGCATAGGCGGCACTACATAGGCGGCACTACATAGGGGGCACCACATAGGCGGCACTACATAGGGGGCACTACATAGGCGGCACTACATAGGCGGCACCACATAGGCGGCACTACATAGGGGGCACCACATAGGGGGCACTACATAAATGATGATGTTATTGCTGCTGTAGAGACTCTCTTACCCTGAAGAACAGAGGATTTCCATTGAGAGATTCTGCTCGTCTGATGTTCTCCACTCCACACTGAAAACACACACACACGTCAACATTTAAGCCAATAACACTGCTTACAATATTCAATAATACTGTGTACAATATTCAATCTGCTTACAACATTACATTTGCATTACTGTCCATGTACATAAACAGAGACTTTTGAATGAAAATGACAGAAAAAGTCAATTTTTGATGGACAATTATCTTATGCTTTTATGTTACCATTTGATTCATTGCTATTCTGTAATAGGTTGTTAATGCTTTGAATTAATTTTATTTTTATATTTTTTTGTTTTCAATTTAATTTTAAAGTTTAATTTTTAGTTTAAAGTAATTCAACAAACTTTTGCCTTGGCAACTAGCTGAAATAAAACAAGTTTAAGTTTATTTTATTTTATTTCAGTTAATGTTTATTTTATTTCAAGTAATGAAAATTATTTCTTATAATATATAGTAAAGTGTGTGTATATATATATATATATATATATATATATATATATATATATATATATATATATATATATATATATATATATAGATAATAACAATAATGATATACATAATATATTATACATATTATTATATAAATACTATTATGGAAGTATAAAATCATATTACTTTAAATGTTTATATAACTATTACTATTAATAACAATATAAATAGTATTACTATAATTAATATAACAATGATGAACATAATATAAATATAATTTTTTTACAATAATAATAAGATTATAATGAAAGTATAAATAACATTATCCACACACACACACACACACCTCTTCTCCGAGGATCTGCGAGTACTCGATGTCGAGTTCGTGCAGTGTTTCGATGTGGTCGCTGGTGAAAGCGATGGGAACCAGCAGGAGATTCTTCTTCCCGCGCTCACACAGGCCCTTGATGACATCATCAGTCTGCGGCCCCAGCCACGGCATCGGCCCCACCTACAGGAGCCCAGCAGGGACACAATTCACCATCACACGCTCAGCTATGGGAGTCCATTTACAACACATAAGGAAAAAAAAAATCATGTTTTTGTAAATCATAATTATGACATAAAAGTAAAATTCTGACATACCCAAGTCGAAATTATAACACCGTAAGAAGAAATTATGATTTAAAAAGACAGACTTCAATCTCAATTTTGACTTTATCTCAATTTCAACTCATGTCATGATTATAGCATAAAAGGTCAGAATAGTAGTGTGTCATAATTAAGATTTCCCAAAGCGAGATGTGGCAGAAAGGGCTTCAATACTGCAGTGCAGTTAAAGCTGATGAGCACTAGATGCCTCTGTTTATCAGCTGGTCTCAAACTACAGTTTCAGAACCATTACAAGAAGAAACACCAAAGTCCTCAAATAATACACTTAACAGAAAGTGAAAACTTTACTCAGTTAAAAGTATCTGAAACTTATATTTTCACGTAACTGCCAAAAACATACTTGAGTGAAAAAAAGAAAGAAAAAAGTTTCACTTGCACTAGAGTAAAGTACAGATCGCACAAAATAATACAAAAAAATTACTCTTTACAATCAATCATGAGTTAAATTACATCTGGATGTGTGTTTTTTTCATTTTGAATTTTTTTTCTGTTTCTGAGATGAGATGCAGAAAAGCCAATTCAATCAGTTATGTTTCCAGCCACCTACTTATATGCGGATTTTGGGATATCGCATTAAAAAATAAAATAAAACCTGGATAGAAACGCATAGATCCTAAAATTGCTCATAAAAACGTATGTGCTCAATTGAAGTGGATACAATTTTTATCGGCTAAAGAAAACATGCACATAAACTACAATGGAAACGTTTGATGAATAAATCCCTCGATGCGAAACAAGTAACTCATGAGAGGCTGTGATTGGATAACTGGAGTAGCCAGCGGACCAATGGCGTCGCAGCATCTCAAATGTTGGTTTGGTGTTTCTGAAAGTCAAAGTGTGTGATCAGAATGATTTGGGTTAATTCCCTCCAGAAGCGTCTCACATGAGTGTGTTCACACACACCAGCATCCGAACGCAAGAGAACATGACAGTGTTTATTGTGTTTCGTCTGACGCTCTGAGACACACTCGTTTATGATGGAGGGAAAAACAGCCCGATTGAAGAAACGTACAGTTTATTATTGATATTTTGCACCAATTTCCCAGGAAGTGACGATTTTGTTTTCTTGATCACAAGGGGTGGAAACGCTGCTTTATTCACAAATGTTAAATTCGCACTTTTGGATGGAAACACAGTTATTGATGTGGCTTTATGAAGTGATCGTGACCTTTGACTGCCAGACGAGCCTGTACGGGTTACAGTGGCCTAATCGCTCCATCACCCTCTGAACTGTAGCGCCAACCTCCTGCGGGTACGGGTCGCCCCTGTTCACCACCTAAACACACACACACACACAAACTTGATTACTTTTGACTGGAGACAACACACCAGTGCATCAGACGTTGTGTGTGACTCACTGAGAGCGGCAGAGAGTGAGCCGAGAACAGAATCACCACATCGTCTCTCTTCTCTGGAGGAAACTTCTCCAGCTCGTTACGAATATGATCAGCAAAACACTGAAAGAAAACACAGAAATCATCTTTAATTGCAGCAAGAGACGTGACGTAATAATGATGATGACAGGGAAAGAGCAGCAAACAACCAGCAAGAGTGTATTCAGATGAATTATAAATGATTAATAAAATAACATTATTGAATCAGGCAAATGTGCACCTCAAAGCATCTTCAAAAGTTTATTAATATTAATATTTATTAATATTATTACAATATATATATATATATATATATATATATATATATATATATATATAAAAATGTATTGGACAAATCAACTGGATAAACACAGTAAATTTAGTTTATTAAACTCAAAAAAGATGGTTTAACAGTGTGATCATGTGTTACCTCAATCAGCAGAGGGTGTGTCGGCCACCTGTCAATCACACTCCAGCGCATCTTTGGCCTGTCGGCGCGGTTACTGTAGTATCTGTATATAGCGTTCAGACTGCTGCCTGATCACACACACATTCACAGATTACACTTCAGATGCATCAGAAAAATGATTTTACAAAAACATGTAGCAATTACAAACCCTAAGGGCCAGATTTACTAACGGCTTGAGCCAGAGCAAACGCTCTTCAGGCGTTAAAAACTACTAGGATTTACTAAAGACACGCAGTGAAAAATTAGCAATGGACAGATATTTTGCGGCCTAAACGAAATTTCTTTTTCAGATGCAAAATTTATGGGAGGAGAGTATTTAAAGAGGCCATTATGCCCTTTTACAAAGTCTTGATTGTGTTTTTAGTCTCTACTAGAACAGGTTTTCCAGCTTGAATGTTGATTATTCTCCTCATATTCTCCATTGTTTAATCTCCTCTCTTCCCAGTCTGTCAGTAACGCTCTGTTCACTTCCTGTCTCTATGAAGCCCCTCCGTCTGAAAAGCACACTGTGCTCTGATTGGTCGGCTGGAGCAGTGTGTTGTGATTGGTCGAGCGCTTTGAGTGTTTGGGAAATGTCCCGCCCCTTACCAGAACCACCAGTTTAACACACTACTAACTAACTCAACCAGGCCCCGCCCCTTTATTCTGCATATGAATTATTATAATGAGGAATACTGTGACGTGTTCGTTCCCGGAAGAAACTCAAGACTACAATGGAGGCGTTTCAGGAGTTCAGAAACACTGACACTGATATACAGAAGAACTCCCGCTGGAGGGACTTTGTGCTTTGGAACTTTGCAGAGCTTTTTACTGGTACATTCCTCTGAGCTTTTCTCATTTGTAATGTCTCTCAGCCATCTCTCTTTCTACAGTCTTTCTTCAAATCTCCCTCTTGCTCACTGATCACGAGTGGACACGCCCCCTACAGCTGATTGGCACTTTCTCTCCTCCCTCATCATGAGTGGACACGCCCCCTACAGCTGATTGGCACTTTCTCTCCTCCCTCATCATGAGTGGACACGCCCCCTACAGCTGATTGGCTCTTTCTCTCCTCCCTCATCATGAGTGGACACGCCCCCTCCTTCTGATTAGCTCTCTCTCCTCCCCATCGTGAGTGGACACACCCCCTACAGCTGATTGGCTCTTTCTCTCTTCCCTCATCATGAGTGGACACGCCCCCTCCTTCTGATTAGCTCTCTCTCCTCCCCATCATGAGTGGACACACCCCCTACAGCTGATTGGCTCTTTCTCTCCTCCCTCATCATGATGGACACGCCCCCTCCTTCTGATTAGCTCTCTCTCCTCCCCATCATGAGTGGACACACCCCCTACAGCTGATTGGCTCTTACTTTCCTCCCTCATCATGAGTGGACACGCCCCCTCCTTCTGATTAGCTTTCTCTCTCCTCCCCATCATGAGTGGACACACCCCCTACAGCTGATTGGCTCTTTCTCTCCTCCCTCATCATGAGTGGACACGCCCCCTCCTTCTGATTAGCTCTCTCTCCTCCCCATCATGAGTGGACACACCCCCTACAGCTGATTGGCTCTTTCTCTCCTCCCTCATCATGAGTGGACACGCCCCCTCCTTCTGATTAGCTCTCTCTCCTCCCCATCATGAGTGGACACACCCCCTACAGCTGATTGGCTCTATCTCTCCTCCCTCATCATGAGTGGACACGCCCCCTCCTTCTGATTAGCTCTCTCTCTCCTCCCCATCATGAGTGGACACGCTCCCTACTGCTGATTGGCTCTTTCTCTCCTCCCTCATCATGAGTGGACACGCCCCCTCCTGCTGATTGGCTCTTTCTCTCCTCCCTCATCATGAGTGGACACGCTCCCTACTGCTGATTGGCTCTTTCTCTCCTCCCTCATCATGAGTGGACACGCCCCCTCCTGCTGATTGGCTCTTTCTCTCCTCCCTCATCATGAGTGGACACGCCCCCTACTGCTGATTGGCTACAAGTGTGATGTGCTGCTCGGTCCGATCCACTTTCAACAGAGTTTCTCAGAAATCGCTTACTGCACCTTTAATTTGCGCATTGTCAGTATTTCAGTCGGAGATCTTTCCACTCCCATCGGTGCTTTTATGGGATTGCTAATTTGCCGTGTTCAGTAAATCTAGCCCTAACTCTGTTAAAGGCTTTTGAGGGGTAGAACAGTGGTGTGTGCGAGCGCCACCTGTGGTAGAACAGCTGTATTGTGGGTATTGTGTAAAGGCCACGGCTCTCTCCACTCCGTCCTTCTCCATCTGTTCGATGGCGTCCTCAGTCAGAGGATTCACGTACCGGAAACCGATGTAAAACTTGTGTGGAGCTGCACAAACACACAGAGACAGATGATTAACACGGATTATCAAAGGCACATTTCATCACATACATCAATTATCAAAGGCACATTTCAGCTTATACTACATCTTTAGTTCGTCAGATTCATTCAAGGTTAATGTTGTTGTTTTTTTTACTTTTTGTAAAACAAAAATCGATTTACTTGATTGATAGTTGCTTAGTTTATTCTGCAGTTTTTATTCTATTATAATTTACTTTTATTTTGCACCAGTTTTATTTATATTTTGAAATAATATTTTTATTTTTCATACTAATTTTAGTTTAATTTTTAGTAATTTCACTGCTTTGTCATTTTATTATTATTATTATTATTTTTGAAATATTGCTATTTAGTTTTCATTTAAGTTTTAGATAGATTTAGTTATTTATTTCCAGTTAATTTTATTCCAGGTTTTTTTTTGCCAAAGCAGTATTTCTTGTTTTCATTTAATCTTTATACATTATTTAATTTCAGCTTTAATTCAATTAACAGAAATGTTTTAATAGTTTTAGTTAACGATAATAATCATGTTTTGCACAATTCTTTTTTTTGTCTCTTTTGTTGATATTAGCTGATTTTTTATTGTATTATTATTATTATACTATTTCAATATTTTACTATAAATTGAGAGTAAATATTATTTGTTCATTCATTTGTTTGTTTAATTCAACACATGCTTTGGAAATTCAAGCATTTTGTTATAAATATTTCATATTTCATGCTCAGAACCAAATCATAACACAGTTACTGGCACATTTCCACATCCTGCTTAAGTTTTATTATTATTTTGAAGATTAATTAGCAGATTAAATAATCAGCTGCTTTTATTTATTTATTTATTTTGAATTATTATTTTATTTATTTGTTTATTATTTTTTATTGTTAATATGACCAGACTGATTTATTTTCCTTATTTCTACAGTTATTTTACAGTACATTGAGAGTAATTTATTAGTTTACTTGAACACATGATGTTTTGGGATGACATTCATGAGCAGGTTACTGTGGATCGTAACTAAATCTTGTCTGTTAATGAAAAACTGCTAACCTTATGAAAAGAGGCGCTTTAGGAAGTCCCACTGAAGTCATTCATGAGTTTATCAGAGAGGTGTGTGTGTGAGAGTGTCACAGGGGTGTGTGAGACACTCCTCTGAGGTTCATCTATCATTCACACACACACTCTTATCTCGTCTTTATCAGCACTAAACACTGACTGCATCTCTTTTCAATAAAGACGACAGTTTGTCTGTTTGTCTCTGATTATTTTATGATCCGTTACAAAAGACACGCGACACCATCAGACTGTCTCAACGCACAGTTCGTCAGCGCTAGAATTTGAATGTTGATTTTTGACAGACCTCACAAATAGAAGCTGTGTTTTCATTTATAAAGACAATTAATTCTGTTAAAAAATAATACTGTGTATAATACAAATATTTCTATTAAACGCTTCTATTAGACTTGAAAATAAAGGCTCTTTATTGGTGTTAAGAACTTTTAGCATCCTCAGAATCCTTCAACTGCACTAAAGGTTCTCTTTATCAGATTATTAAAATGTTCTTAGAACTAAGAAAAATGGTTCATGGAATCGCTGTGAAAATTCCATTTCGGAATCTTTATGTTTAAGAGTGTATTACATTTTTTATACCGACTATACGACTGAACTGTTACATGTATTTTTTTATTTTTTTATGTAAATTTAACTTTTTTAACATTTTTTTATTTTTTTATGTAAAATTGAATGCCTGTTATTTATTTCAATACATTTTGTTAATTATTTATTTGAATACTTTAACAATAAACTCGTATTTTTTTATCTTTATTTTCTTCAGACATTTTTAAGTGAGACTTAAAATGAAACCCAAAAATGAAAATTATCTCATAATTTACTTTCCTCTTTCAGCCGAACATATAAAATTAAATAAAATGGTAACACTTTACAATAAGGTTCATTAGTTAACTACATTAGTTAACATTAACTAATAATGAACTGCACTTATACAGCATTTGTTCATCTTTGTTAATGTTAATTTCAACATTTACTAATACTTTATTAAAATCTTGTTAACATTAGGTAATGCACTGTGAACTAACATGAACAAACAATGAACAGCTTTATTTTCATTAACTAACATTAACAAAGATTAACAAAAACAGTAGTAAATGTATTGCTCACTGTTAGTTCATGTTAGTTAATACATTTACTAATGTTTAATAAAGGAACCTTATTGTAAAGTGTTACCAATAAAATAAAATCAACCCACACGACTACAGAGGGTTAATAACGGCCTTCTAAAGCAAAGCCATGGGTTCGTTCTTGCACAAAAATATCCATATTTAAAACTTTATGAACTATAATCACTGGCTTCCAGCAACAGCCGTTTCAGAAGGACTTTATTAAGGCGCATGGATCACTTTTATGATGGACGGATGTGCTTTATGGAGCTTCAAAACTCTGATCATGTTCGGCTGAAGGTCAAGTCACCTTTATTTATGTAGTGCTTTTTACAATAAAGATTGTTTCAAAGCAGCTTTACAGAGATAACTGGAAAATAATCCAATAAAGTTTGTTTCTAGAAGAAAATAGCGTCACAGTCCAACTAAAGTTTTTGATGTAAAAAAGTTATTAATTTAGTTCATTTATATTTATATATAAACAGAGCTCAGTTCAGTTCTCATATAATGGTGTCAATGCAGGCGGATCAATAATATTGTTGAATATTAAATTAAATGTCCTCAACTAAGCAAGCCAAAGGCAAGAAAAGGCGAAAGAAGAAAGTCATACACACATAGGGAAGGTGAGCAAATCATGGGATAATTTTCATTTCACAGTAAGAGTCCAGGTATATTTATCTCCGCATGTGTTTCGGGTTTAACCCGCGCTCTCACCCGTCTCCGGACACATCTCGTCCAGGAGTTTGACCATTCCCTCGCCCTGCATGCTGGTCCAGGCTTTGATAGGAGAGCCTCCTCCGATCTTGCTGTACTGCTCCTGGATCTTCGGTGTGCGTCTCTTGGCAATGAAAGGGCCGAGTTTACTGCGACACACGGGGAACACACACGTTTGAGAAGCTCTGAAAGACACGACAGTTTTTCACTCGCTCCGGTCCAGAGATTCTTACTTTTGCACGGGAAGTTTCATGAGGTCTGTGTCCATGAAGAGCCGTAAGAGGAAGTCGTGCACGTCTTCCAGTTTCTCCGGGCCGCCCATGTTCAACATCAGAATCCCTGTTTTGGGTTTTCTGCAGATGAAATGAGTCGATCAGCCGTGCATTTCCTCAAACCGTAGTTCCAGCGAACGGCATATTGCAAACTAACGTGGTTATAACTAGTTTAGTTAAATTTATTTCCAGTCAAACCAAAAATTATCCAGGAACCAGATATCATTTTTGATCTTTTTTTAATAGTGTGTGCAGGACACTATAGTTCATTAGTGTAAGAGAGGAGAGCAGAATAAAGTAAACTGTAACATATTATACCCAAATATTCTTCATACCAGTAAAATTTATAAAAAATTTGGGAGCAAAAATGATTCGGACACTTTGAGCTGATCATGTTTTGCTGAAGTGTGTTTTCTTTAATTGCTAATGCTCTTTTTACACACAGACTGAACACAATGAAGCATTGCTTGGTGATTGGTTGAGCTAAACTGGTATTATCTAAATGTGTAGTTAAATTTAACAGCTGACAGATATTCAACATAATTCATGTGTGAGACAGTCTAACAGAAGGACGGACAAAACCAGGCAAATATCAACTGAGTTCTGCTCATATTTTATTACCGTTTTCTAAACTATAGCGAATAAACTGTGATAATGTGAGAAATGTTGAAGGAGTCTGAATACACTTTGGTTTGATTATATATAGCGCATTTAATAACGACAGAGCGTTATTATTATTATAAGTAGCAATAAAACAAGTAACAGAATAAAACAAATCACAGAAGTACACAACAATAAATTCGCACAAAATAAAACCGTATACAGCAGTTAGTCCAGCCCATAGGCCACTTTAAAGTCCCCCTGTGGTAAAAATCCATGTTGTTTATGTGTCTATGTGGTGTTTTTAATGTGCTTTAAGACAAACCATGTGTAAGTTCATAAGTCGACAGCATTGCTGAGTATTTTCTCCTTAAAACTGCAGTGAATCAAAGACAGTCTCAAAAACACGCTTTGAAATCGCTGGTGTTTCTGACGTCACAAACTACCTTGTAACCAATCAGATCAACGTGTGATCGTCAACCAGTGGATCTCTGAGCTGAGTGAGTGAGTGGAGGCGGGGCTCATTTGCATATTCATAGAACCATTACTTTAAAAAAAAAATTTTTAAATATGTAATTTTGGTGATCAAAGATTAGTTTTAAGGGATAACATTTTTGATAGAATTGAAAAATGCTGAGTTTATTTGTTTATTCTTCGAAATTTAATTGTTAAATGTCTTGCACGAGTGCCTACGGTGTTTGTGAGCACTTCAGTCTCGGAGTCATTTAATGGAAGAAAGTTTTCCACCATCAAACATTTAACAAACAATCAAACAAAGACTGGAGAGACACGTTATGCTCACTAGGGCTGCACGATATTGAAGAAAAATGCGATATGCGAGAACTCATTAAATAATGCAATATTCGATAAGTGTGTGTGTGTGTAAAATAAACTTAAATTATCTATTATATATAACCTACATACGTGTTTCACATTCTTTTTGTGACAAGAAAACATCCCTACAGCTTCTGACAGTGAACATCAGTGTTTTACTGTAGCATAAGAAGTGTTATTTTAACATCAGTGTAAACCTCAGGGTTTAGGGGTTCAGGTTATCCTATATTAGAGTTATTAAACAACAGAAACTGAATAATCAAATGTAAAAATAAAACACTGCTTAGTTTTCACTGTATGAATTAAATATACTGATTCTTATTAAAGCTACAAAAGTTATTCAGCCGAGAGTGAGTGATTTTCTCTTCGTCTTTTGTTCATGGCCGCAGTTATTGCAAGCCGTTGCGATATGCATATCGTGATATATACATTTGCGATATTTCGATATATTGTTGCAGCCCTGGTTTTATTGGAAGATTAAGCTGTATGTCGTCTGCATAACAATGATTTGAAATTGACTTCCATAGTAGGAAAAAATATATACTATGGAAGTCAGTGAGAGCAGAAACTGCCTGGTTACTGACATTCTTCTAAATATCTTCCTTTCTGTTCAGCAGAAGAAAGACATTCATGCAGGACTGAAACAACATGAGGGAGAGTATATGATGACAGAATTTTCATTTTAAAGTGGAGTATCCCTTTAATAGATGTTTTTCTACAGAACTAGTGTTTGTGTGAGTTTTGTTTTTGGGCAAGTGTGATCAGGTGATTTCCCAGCAGGCCTTGAGGCGCACAGGAGGAAGTGAGTGTTTAATTGTACCTGTTCTCTTGAGTCTCTGGAGTGGGTGAAGTGGCGAACGCAGCGGCTGTCGACTGTCGTCTGAGAAACACACTCGTGCACAGACTCACGGAGGGACTGCATCTGACCTCTGACACACACACACACACACACAGCATCACCATCAGTCACAAAACACAAGCATGACCAGAGCACATGCACATGAACATGGTTTTGCAGATCAAATTTATAGAAAATAAATAAATAAAAAATAATTATATATATATATATATATATATATATATATATATATATATATATATATATATATATATATATATATATACACATACATACATATATATATATATATACATTTTGCATAAAATAAAACCTGTAAAACCCAAGCCTCGTTAAAAACCTGTATGATATCAAAACTACATAATGATCGAGTCTGTATTTCATTTGATGAATTTTATAGTTAATTTAAAATAAACACAGCTTTAAGTCTTTTTTAGTGTGAAATATCATACTTTTTTTTTTTTATTACCAAGGTTCAAAACAGCATAAATAAATACATAACTAATATGAAAATACTTGATTATACTTGATAAATACTTGATAAAAGACTTGATTAAGTCACGTATCTAGTATCTGTAAAACCGCATTTTTCCATCTTAAAATTAAACCATTTTATTATAATATTTAGGCCTATTTTATTTTTTTTTGCATAATTTTTTTTAAACAACAAATGCACGTGAAACATTGTTTTATAGATCAAATTAAATAATACAAATATATATTTAGCAATTCAATATAACTTTGAATGCCAATTAAGCAAAAAATAATTTAATTACATAACTTATTTTATACATAAATTATGCATTAATTTACTGTTAACACATTATACATCTGTATATTGCATTCTTCCATGTGGTTTTATAAGGCTATTGTCTATGTAATTTATTTCTTGCATTTTTTATTTTGAAATAGTACATTCATTATTCAACATATTATTTTAACAGCATATCAGAATTAGTACTATCATATAATATTTCTTATATTCTTTAAGACTGACCATAACACCGTGGCATGCATGCTATGATTCATAAAATCATATAATAATATTGCACGTGTCTCGTGCGCTGCTGTTGCGCCGCGCGGCCGCTGGGAGTCGCTGATGGCGCAGTTACGCAAGTTGTAAAAGCATGTGTTGTGTAACATGATGTTTAACGCCACAGAAACTTTAACTCCCGCTTTTTGTTGACGATTCGCTCATGTAAACTTCGTGCACTCATTTTAAAAACATTAAATGAAAACATCTGTGCGAATATTCAGTGAAGAGGATAAAAACTGCAGGAAGAAACCAGAGGAAAGTCATCGAGACACTTTAACCTTCATGAACAGAGCTGACTTAAACACAGCTAATTTCAGCCCTCACACTGCTGATTCTGCACGATTAATTACATTTCTGATTACATAATCATCTCAATGAATGAATGTCATGTGAGTATTTAGATTCATAAACACACTTACGCTGTATCAGCCGGCACGCGCCTCCCAAAACCGCCATTATTTACCGCTCGGGTATAAAATCTCCTCGTATTCCAACGGGAGAAAACAAAGAAAAGCTTGGACTGAAGATTTAAAGCGCTTGCTTGTCTCTTCTGTCTCTCTAAAGCAATGAAATTCCGATATAGAGCTGCTGATCGGTGTCAGTGTTATCACTGCGTCATGACGTATTCAGCTGGCCCCACCCCCGTGTACGTACACACCCTCCCGTACGTCATCACGTCAGGACAGGAGTGACGTGGGGTTTGTTTGTAAAATTAGCTTCTTCATTTGCGCGAATCAAACAGCACAAATAAATTTGACAATCCACACAATCATATAATAGTATATATATATATATATATATATATATATACACGACATTTAAGTAAATAAGTGACTACATGATAAAACAAATACAATTAATTGTTACTTTCACCCTTTATTTATTTTTTCCTGTATTTATTTTACTTTTTTTGCCCTCCCAAATTTACTTATTTATGCAGGATTTGGCCTCCATATTTAATGCCTATCTTGTCAATTACTTTTTATTATTATTACAATAATTTATAATTAATAAAAGGACAGGACTAAATTAAGATGCATGTATATCCGTTTGTCCTGATCTATTGATTGCTTTTTTTTTTATTTATTACACGGAAGTGAAAAGCAGACATTGGGACACAAGCCGTTTTTAACAGGCATTTCCTGTTGCAACTGGTTCTGCTACAAACCATAAAAATAGTTCTTCTCTTTCACTTCACCAAACCAACAATTCATCACAATTTGTTCTTATACGTTTTTGTTATTCAGTTTGTCATTAACAATTAAAAATCTCTATCATTGTGCAATGGGTCAGAATTTCTAGCCCAATTATTCTGAATATTATTATTTTAATTCTTTATTCAAATATTAGATTCACAAATTGCTTGTCTCTCACCTCCATTGTAGTCTTGAGTTTCTTCCGGGAACACGTCACAATATTCCTCATTTAAATAATTAATATGCAGAATAAAGGGGCGGGGCCTGGTTGAGTTAGTTAGTAGTGTGTTAAACTGGTGGTTATGGTAAGGGGCGGGACATTTCCCAAACACACTGGAAGCGCTCGACCAATCACAACACACTGCTCCAGCCGACCAATCAGAGCACAGTGTGCTTTTCAGAAGGAGGGGCTTCATAGAGACAGGAAGTGAACAGAGCGTTACTGACAGACTGGGAAGAGAGAAGCTGCAACAATGGAGAATATGAGGAAAATCAACATTCAAGCTGGAAAACCTGTTCTAGTAGAGACTGAAAAGATTTTGAACAAGTGTATAATAGGGTTAAATAGCAGTGCAGTTGATCTGCTCTCTGACGCCCTCTAATGGATTAAACCACAAGTGCATCATCATCATCATCTCGTTGATTTATTATGCCACATATGAACATTACAGACACAATCATCTTCCAAACCGTCTTCTGATTAGATCTTTAAACATGACGTGTATATATGAGTATGGTCTATATAATGGTCAGTAATATATAAGTATGGTCTGAAGCGATGAGAGAGAGTGCTGTGATTTTGTAGTCGGTCTCTTGCAGTGATGTGTGTGTGTGTGTGTGTGTGGTTAAGGCCGGCAGCGCTGGATGAAGCGTGGATACAGGCAGACGTCACGGATGTGGTGCCGGTTCAGGAGCCAGGTGAGGAACCGCTCCAGTCCCAGACCGTATCCACCGTGAGGACACGTGCCGAACTTCCTCTGCAACACACACACACACACGTCAATATATTTAATCATTGTGAGCTGGCCAAAATATTCAATATTGAAGATAATTCTGATAGCATTAATGTTTTTGCGCTATCAATCAATAAAGTTGCTCGATGCATTCGTCATATATTAAAATATTTTATATGCTAGTAAATATTGCTGTTTATTTTGTATGGGTACACTTGTGTATGTAAATGTAAATGTAAAATGTTATTTAATATTCTTCCAGCAAACAGGGCTTGATTATTACAGAATTACATTTAATAACTAGTTTGTCCTACAATAGCTATTTGAAAACAAAATTCACTATTTTAAATCACTTCAGGGCAAATACAAAACTATCAAGATGTACACGATCATTCAAAAGTGTACATTAAGGTTTTTAACGTTTTCTGCTCATCTTACGCTGAGTTTATTTGATCAAAAATACAGTGAAATATTATTCCAATGTAAATCATCTGTTTTCTATGTGAATATACAGTAAAGTGTAATTTATTCCTGTGATCAAAGCTGAATTTTCAGCATCATTACTCCAGTCTTCAGTGTCACATGATCCTTCACAAATCATTCTGATATGATGACTTGATACTTATAAACATTTATGATCATTATCAATGTTGAAAACAGTTCATATTTTTGTGGAAACCGTGATAGATTTTATTTCTCAGGATCCTTTAATGAATATAAAACAGCTTTTTTTTTTTTTAAATCAAATCAAATTTTCAAATCAAATTTGTAACATTATAAATATCAGTTCTGATCAATTTAATGCATCCATGCTGAATACAAGTATTCATTTATTTCTCTAATCTTACTACAGTAGTGTGTGTGAGCCACTGGCAGGAGGCTGTTACCTGGTCAGTGTACCAGTAGTAGGGTGTGGGGTCGATGCCCTCTCTCTTATACCCGTCCAGGAGCTCCTCAGCGTCCCAGATACGCATGGATCCTCCCACGATCTCCCCGACGTTAGGCATCAGCACATCCACCTGACACACACACACACACACACACACACACACACATCAGCCTTTCACAACACTGCTCTCCTGCACACTCATTTACAATGCCTGGCTGGTAGCTCCGCCCACAGCCGCATGTTAAACACCACATTAGTTTTGATTGGCTGTGAATGCAATGGTTTTGGTGTAGACAGGGAAAATAATGTTACTGGATATGTTTGTTTCGAGGCTGGTTTTGACTAGGGCTGGGTATCGTTCAAACATTTCCGATTTCGATACGATACTTTTTTTCGATACTAATTTATGAACATATAATGTTATAGCAGAGGCTGTAACATTAATGTGAACAGGGAAACTGTTAATGCAGCCAACCTTCAGGATAAGTGCACTTAGAGGAACACGCCGACTTTTTGGGACTTTAGCTTATTCACCGTATCCCCCAGAGTTAGATAAGTCCACACACACCCTTCTCATCTCAGTGCGTGCCGTAACTCTGTCTGACGCACCCCTGCTAGCCTAGCTTAGCACAAAGACTGGAGGTAAATGGCTCCAGCTAGCATACTGCTCCCAATAAGTGACAAAATAACGCCAACATTTTCCTATTTACATGTTGTGATGTGTATAGTCACAGCGTGTACGAATAACAAGGACACATGAGACACAGACATCTTCTAAATGTATACACACTGGGAACTATATTCTCAGAAGGCGAAGCACTGCTACTTGGGCGGAGTGATTGGCGTTATCGCATACCATTTACTGTCTTTGTTAACCAGTTCTGTCTAACAAAGTATTAGATATGACTGACAGAGATCGTAAACTAATGAGTAACGAGTGACCGCTGGTGTTATCAGCGCCGCCCGTCAAAATAAAAGTCTCGAGCGCCGTCAAAATAAAAGTCCTGTTTCCAACACATCAGCCAATCAGAAAAAATATTTAAAAAATGCCAAATATCGGCCAAAATATGGGTTGGCCACTACATCTGGGTACTTCTACCAACAGCTCAAGGAATTATGAAAAGGTTCCTCCGCCCTCTTGATCCCCAGCCCTAGTTATAGCCCTATGGGTTAATGCCAGAGAAGTGTGTGTGATCTGACCGATTCAGTGAGGCGCCGGTCCTCAGGGCAGCGCTGCATGTAGAAGGATTTGATCTCAGCCGGGAATCGACACAACAAGATCGTCTCGTTGATGGCGTCAGTCATCAGGCGCTCTGGGGCTTCTGGGATATCCTGTGGAAATGACACACAAACGGTGAAACAGCATCATAAATCGAGCGTCTCTTCGTAGTTCAGAGCTCTCGGCAATAGCGTATGAGACTCGGCGTAACAAACCTCTCCAAACTCGTAAAACGTCCCATCATCCTTCTTGATGTTGTGCTCCTTTAGCCAATCAATGGCCTCGGTGTAGTTCATCCTCTTGAACGGGCGTTTGGGAGGCTTGAAGTCCTGCAGGAGGAAAATAAAAAGATCATATTTTATATTTTAAGATCAAAATTTTACATAATCATTTGTATTAATTACTTCAATGAGCTCATTGTATCCGAATTAAATACTTTTTTTTTTTTATTAATACATTTTTAGCTAACTGTGATTTTGTATATGTACATTTCTGAAATACTTAGACAGTTTCCTCTGATAACAGATCACTCTAAACTGTAATGTGGACTCAAGCACTTTCTATAAAGCTGCTTTGAAATGATGTGTATTGTTAAAAGCGCTATACAAATAAACGTGAATTGAATTGAATAATAACTATTCAAAAGAATATTCACAATGTTTCCCAATTACATGAATTTTACAGGCCTGAAAACACAATCCAGGCTTTTAAAATGGATGTTTCCTTGTTTTCCCTGACTGCGAGAACCTCTGTATAAGGGTTTACTGATGTTCAGAAACCCATATAATGGTGTTGTGTGAGGTCAGAGGTCAGGGGTCGTACAGGGTTGAGGTCATAGAGCAGTTGGGCGGCAGGAGACTTCAGGACTCTGTCGACAACGTCACACACCAGATCCTCCAACCTGTTCAGAAGGTCTTCATAACTCATGAAGGGACACTCAGCCTCGATGTGGGTGTACCTGAGAACACACACACACACACACGTTAGGTTTTCATGTTTAATGGGGACATTCCATAGGCGTAACGGTTTTTATACTGTACAAACTGTATTCTCTCCCCTTACACTAACCAGACCCCTAAACCTACCCATCACACACACTAACCCGACCCCTAAACCTACTCATCACACACACACTAACCCGACCCCTAAACCTACCCATCACACACACTAACCCGACCCCTAAACCTACCCATCACACACACACACACACACACACACACTAACCCAACCCCTAAACCTACCCATCACACACACACACACTAACCTGACCCCTAAACCTACCCATCACACACACACACTAACCCAACCCCTAAACCTACCCATCACACACACACACACACTCTAACCCGACCCCTAAACCTACCCATCACACACACACTCTAACCCGACCCCTAAACCTACCCATCACACACACACACTAACCCAACCCCTAAACCTACCCATCACACACACACACACACTCTAACCCGACCCCTAAACCTACCCATCACACACACACTCTAACCCGACCCCTAAACCTACCCATCACACACACACACACACACACACACACACACACACTCTAACCCGACCCCTAAACCTACCCATCACACACACACACACACACACACACACACACACACACACACACACACACTAACCAGACCCCTAAACCTACCCATCTCACAACTGTTTTCAATAAAGGCCTTCTGAAGCGAAGCGATGTGTTTGTGTAAGAAAATTGTTCTTTTTTATTTACCTTTGTTAACCCCCCCAGAGCCGTTTCGAGCACTTTTATCACGGATGGACAGGGTTTGATTGACTTAAAAAATATATCCATTGACTCCAATTATAAGGCTTGGAAGAGCCAGGACATTTTTTAATATAACTCTGATTGTATTCGTCTGATAGAAGAAAGTCATATACACCTAGGATGACTTCAGGGTGAGTAAATCATGGGCTAAGTTTCATGTTCAGGTGAACTATCCCTTTAAGAACAATTGTTTCAAAAGATGCTGATTGTGCTCGCTTGCGCCCTCTAGTGGGCATATGACAATACAGTTCTTTTTCCCTCTAGCGTTAAGTATTGCCTTTAGAATTTGAATATATTTCGAATTTTGCTAATATTAAAGAAAGAAATTCAAATTTAGCTTTTCAGCCATTTTGACAGCCCTAACACTCTCACTCTCTCTCTCTCTCTCTCTCTCTCACACACACACACACACACTCACTCACTCGGACAGGTGTCTGCGGGTGCGCGACTGCTCGGCGCGGTAGGACTGTGCGATGCAGAAAGTGTCTCCCAGCGCAGGGATGCAAGTCTCCAGGTAGAGCTGAGACGACTGTGTCAGGTACGCGTTCTCACCGAAGTAGTTGAGACTGAAGAGGGTGGAGCCGCCCTCCACCTGCGTCTGCACCAGAGTGGGCGGAGTTATCTGAGGAACACAACACAAACCTTTACCTCAAGAACTCTTAAAGGGATAGTTCACCCAAAAATGAAAATTAGCCCAGTGTATTGTATTCTGATTGTATTCGTCTGAAAGAAGAATGTCATATACCCCTAGGATGACTTCAGGGTGAGTAAATCATGGGCTTAATTTTCATTTTTAAGGAGTGTGTGCTTAATGTGTGTGTGTGCTTCAGGAATGACCTCGCAGTAACCCCGGCTGAAGAAATGATCCCGGAAACACTGGGTCACGGTGGATCGGACCTTCAGGATCTTGGAGACGTTTTCCCCGCGGATCATCATGTGCCGGTTGTTCAGCTGCACGTCCACGTCGGACTCCTCGTTCAGCAGGTTATCAGCGCCGCCCGCCGGAGCCAGACCAACCAGCTCCCAGAAATCACAGTGCAGCTCATGGCCACCCGGAGCCTCGCAAAACAAAACAACACAAAACCATTAACTGCATGGAGAAAAAAAACACTCTTTTTGTGTTTCAGAAATCAAACAGGCATGGAAAAGACTTTAAGGGTCATGAAACCCCCTGTTCTGCACGCAGTCTCATGAATAATTAAGCAAGGTGTCTTCTCGTTGGATAATGACACATTCTCATGAATAATTAAGCTTGGAGTCTTCTCATTGGATAAGGACACACTGTCTCATGAATAATTAAGTCAGGGGTCTTCTCATTGGATAAAGACACACTGTCTCATGAACAATTAAGCCAAGTGTCTTCTCATTGGATAAGGACACATTCTCATGAATAATAAAGCATGGAGTCTTCTCATTGGATAAGGACACATTCTCATGAATAATAAAGCATGGAGTCTTCTCATTGGATAAGGACACATTCTCATGAATAATTAAGCATGGAGTCTTCTCATTGGATAAGGACACATTCTCATGAATAATTAAGCATGGTGTCTTCTCATTGGATAAGGACACATTCTCATGAATAATTAAGCATGGAGTCTTCTCATTGGATAAGGACACACCATCTCATGAAAAATTAAGCAAGGCGTCTTCTCGTTGGATAAGGACACATTCTCATGAATAATTAAGCTCGGAGTCTTCTCATTAGATAAGGACACATCGTCTCATGAATAATTAAGCCAGGTGTCTTCTCATTGGATAAGGACACTCAGTCTCATGAATAATTAAGCTAGACGTCTTCTCGTTGGATAAGGACACACCGTCTCATGAATAATTAAGCCAGGTGTCTTCTCATTGGATAAGGACACTCAGTCTCATGAATAATTAAGCTAGGCGTCTTCTCATTGGATAAGGACACACCGTCTCATGAATAATTAAGAAAGGTGTCTTCTCATTGGATAAGGACACACCATCTCATGAAAAATTAAGCAAGGAGTCTTCTCGTTGGATAAGGACACATTCTCATGAATAATTAAGCCAGGTGTCCGGAGGTTGAAAACAGCACAAAAAAAGACAATTTACTAGTTTTCTCCTACAATTAAAACTAACGGATGGTTACATTCAACACACATAAAAATCGAGGTAAATTTAATTTAGGGTTTCATGACATTTTAAGGGCGAGTTAACTTTCCTTTTAATGAACTGTCCCTTTAAATAAAGGTAATTACTATGAATCATTATTACATTAAAATCATATTACCTGTTTGCCCTCAGGAACAGGTTTGACGGTTCCATACAGAGCGACGGTGCTCTCCGTAGATAACATCAGTCCATTATAACACTGACACTGAACACACAAAACACAAAATCCATCATCTCAACTACACCTTCCACTGCATTTCACTTCTTACATTCAATATCATCAAACAACTGACTAAAAACAACCCATTCCAGAGCTAATACAAGTTCAAGATATGGAGATATGCAAATCATCATATTAGAATGATTTGTGAAGGATCATGTGACACTGAAGACTGGAGTAATGATGCTGAAAATTCAGCTTTGATCACAGGAATAAATTACACTTTACTGTATATTCACATAGAAAACAGCTGATTTACACTGTAATAATATTTCACAATTTTTACTGTATTTTTGATTAAATAAATGCAGCTTTGGTGAGCAGAAGAGACAGATCAGTGGTAAGATCCCTGATTACTAACAGGATGGACAGGACTAGGACTAATTTACCTATTATAATAGTGTAAAATATCAACAAACACACACAGTACCAGTTTATCCGTGAGAACACACTGCAGGAAACCGGTTCCGTCGCGCAGCACAATAAACAGAAGGTTCTTTCCTGAGAAAACATTAGCAAAAACATTTTAAAATACATGTATATTGTTTTATATGTATGTTGTATTAAATGTTGATTGATTTTAGATGAAGAAAACACAGAAAATCTGCTCACCTTGTCTGCGCAAGCGATGGACCCAACCGAACACCTTCACCCTCTGCTCTCTGAACGGCTCCAGTTTATCAATCTTCACCTGAGCGGCACAGAAAATAAAACTGAAAAACTTCATAAAGCAGACTAGAACATTAATAATCTGATTGATGGCTTAATGGGATTTGAAATGTATTCATGTAATACATCAATGGATCCAATGGAGCTCAACCCTTAAAGAGATTTCCATCTGATTAAAAGGGGCGGTGAATACCATAAATAATCAATTTATAAAGGAAAATATTTGCGGTTTAAACCTTTGAATCCGGCTACTTTCTCAACCAGATTGAAAACTACCTTGCGTACATTTATTCACATCTTACAAACGTAATGACTGATGCTCTTTGAGAATATGAAATCGGATCAAATTCATTTGAAGTGCCAACATTTGAAGAACCTTATGTCTCTAAAAAAGAAACATTTAACATTTCCACTTTGATTGCAATCACTTTTTGTCTTGCAATTCTGACTTTTTTCTTCACAATTATGAGAATGCGAGATATAGTCCTAATTGAGATATAAACTTTATATTGAGATTTAAAGATATAACATTTGCAATTATCTCTTTAACTTTTTCACTCCAAGGCAGAAACAAAGAAAAAAAGTCAGAATTGCGAGATTTAAACTCCGAATTCCCAGAGAAAAGTCAGAATTGTGAGATGTTAACTCCGAATTCCAAGAAAAAAAGTTCGAATTATGAGATGTTAATTCCGAATTCCAAGAAAAAAGTCAGAATTGCGAGATGAAAGTCAGAATTGCGAGATGTAAACTCAGAATTCCAAGTCAGAATTCCAAGATTAAAGTCAGAATTGTGAAATTTAAACTCAGAATTCCGAGATGAAAGTCAGAATTGCAAGATGTAAACTCAGAATTCCAAGTGAGAATTCCAGGACTGAAGTCAGAATTGCAAGATGAAAGTCAGAATTGCAAGATTATTAAAAAAAATGTAGATGTAAACTTGCAATTGTTTAATATTTATATCCATTACTGCCCCTAAACCACCTACCCATCCTCATATTGTAACTCGGTGCTATTATATGATCAATATTATATTCTGTACGTAATTCAGAAAGTACTCACGGTTTTGGGTTCAGGAAGGCTGGGGTCGTTCTTGATGGTGATCTTTTTAGCTTCTTCCAGATTCTTCTCTCTGCGTTCAGCATCTTCAGCCTGTCAATCATGAGGTCAAAAGATGATCGATACAGGAGTTATTACAGGTCTATAGAGGACAGGGGAATCACAGAACGTTCCAGGTACCTCCTTCTGGTCTTTGCTCTCGCTCTTCATTTGCTCTCGATTGAAGAGCTTCTTCGTGTTCTTCATCTGAGTCTTAGAGATGACGGCCCAGCGCTGACAACACAAACACACCATAATGTTCAACTATCCAGAGGTCATACGCTGCAGGTAAAATGCTATTCCTATCAAACTTTGCCAAGTTATTATGAATCACCTTAAAACACGCTCTTATGCAAAATATGCATGCTAATATGCATCTATTAATTAAATAAGCACTAATTTTGCATGCACCATGAAAAAAAAGCAGCACATTTGTGACAATTTTACGTTAAAAGTTTTTTTTTCAAAACAGATACATCTAATATAACTTTTCCTTACTTCATAAATTTCAAAACATTATATATTAGGGATGCACCGATATGAAAATTTTGGACAATACCGATAACCGATAATTCTTTATATTTGAAAGTCAATAACCGATAATTCTTTATATTTGAAAGTCAATAACCGATAATTCTTTATATTTGAAAGTCAATAACCAATAATTATTTAAATTTGAAAGTCAATAACGATAATTCTTTATATTTGAAAGTCAATAACCGATAATTATTTAAATTTGAAAGTCAATAACCGATAATTATTTAAATTTGAAAGTCAATAACGATAATTATTTATATTTGAAAGTCAATAACCGATAATTATTTAAATTTGAAAGTCAATAACCGATAATTATTTAAATTTGAAAGTCAATAACGATAATTCTTTATATTTGAAAGTCAATAACCGATAATTATTTAAATTTGAAAGTCAATAACCGATAATTATTTAAATTTGAAAGTCAATAACGATAATTCTTTATATTTGAAAGTCAATAACCGATAATTCTTTATATTTGAAAGTCAATAACCAATAATTATTTAAATTTGAAAGTCAATAACGATAATTCTTTATATTTGAAAGTCAATAACCGATAATTATTTAAATTTGAAAGTCAATAACGATAATTCTTTATATTTGAAAGTCAATAACCGATAATTATTTAAATTTGAAATTCAATAACGATAATTCTTTATATTTGAAAGTCAATAACGATAATTATTTAAATTTGAAAGTCAATAACCGATAATTCTTTAAATTTGAAAGTCAATAACGATAATTCTTTATATTTGAAAGTCAATAACCGATAATTATTTAAATTTGAAAGTCGATAACCGATAATTCTTCATATTTGAAAGCCGATAACCGATAATTCTTTTTAATTGAAAGCCGATAACCAATAATTCTTTATATTTGAAAGCTGATAACCAATAATTATTTATATTTGAAAGTCGATAACCGATATATCGGCCGATAAATCTAAATCCAAACTTTACTGTATTTTCCTTTTTTGAAGTGATTCCAATCATATTTCAAGCAATTCAAAAACATCATGATGAACAGTGAACATCTGAAGTGTCTCAGCTGAAGGAAATAACCCATTATTTATCGGCCAAATTTACATATATCGGCCGATGCCGATATGGTGGCCGATAAATTTTGCATCCCTACTATCTATAGACTGGGAAAATAATTTTCTTTACTCGTGTCTGCTCACATTGTGTATCAGCAAGTAAATACTAAATAAACCCTTTATAAAATGTATGTTTAGTGGTGGAAGATTTCTGAAAGAAAAACAGCAATTAAATTTAGCCAATGTGAAATCATATATAGTGCATACAAAAAACAAAATTAAATAGTTAAATTCAAATTCTATATGATCTTCGTTTTTTCAATGGGTTCAATAAAGGTATCATCTTTAAATGTCTAGAAAAAATAAATCATTTATTTTTCTCAAGCAGTTTTGTAATAGTTTACGCTGGGCAGAGTGTATGTGCATCTTTCAATCAATAGATTTACATGTTTATTCTTGTTACGGTTAGTTAGTCATAAGGTTTACACACCTCTCCTTCCTTCTGTGAATCCACATAGATCACTGGGAACGGCTCTTTTCCCGCAAACAACAGTGCCTGAGAACATTTAGGAAATATGAAGGATAAAGTATGAAATGAAATACAGAAAATGACCAGAATCATATTTCATGAGAAGATGTGGATTATCATCAGGCACCTTGAGTGGCGTTTTAAAGGGCTTCTGCTCGGATCCCTCTCCATCCACATCACTGCCCTGTTTATCAGACACGTACAGTTCTTCTGCAGGAGGAAACCACAGCAGATTTAACATTTCACCAGTTTACAAGAGCAGGAAGAGGCTCAGGTCCTTACGGCAGTATATCGACACTCTCAAGCTATTTATTTGGAAGGATTCCTTTTAAAAACATCAGGAAGCCTAAATAAAAAAAAGTAGAAGTTGGTCTGGAAAAATGATGGCCTGTTTAAGAAAACAAGTGCAAATATGCATGTTTTATGTTGTTGGTATTTTAGGTTATTGCATTCATATTTATGTTATAACAAATAGTTGTATTATTATTTAAATCACAATATTTCAGTAAATATTGATAACCATTTTTATTTAATTGTGCTCGTATGTGTTTTTGTAATACATTTCTTATTAATGGCCAGTATGTTATGTAGATGTACATTTCCTTAAAGTGTAATGTCTTTTTATGTAAAAATGTACATTATTTTGAAAAATCACAAACCAATTTAAGAAATAATAATAGGTATTATTAAAATTGTAACAAAAAGTATAGAAAAAGGTATAGAATTGTAAAACGTTTGGTATCGCCCATCCCTAGCACTAGGATTAAAAGTAGAGACCGACCGATAATCGGTTTTACATATATTTTCCCCAATATTTAAGCATTTTCCCATAACCGGGTATCGGTTTCGTAATATCGGATTCACCAATAAATGGCGCCATCTTGAGAATTGTGCGCAAGACTAGTCAAAGATAAAATAACATTTTGCCTTTTGTTATTAATATTACTGCTGTTGTTATAAATGAAAATATGTAAATGTAGTGCTAAGTAGCAATGCTTTTTTTATTTATTGAGGCAGTTTAGAATGTTTATGCTTTTTAAAAATATCTTAGAATTGTTTTTACATGCTTTATTTGTTACCGGTTATTTAAAAATACACTTCAGTGACAGTGCACTTTACTTATTTTGATTTGCATGCAAGTGAAATTACAGAAATCACCGTATTGAAAAAAAGTGTTAAATCAATCAGTTTGTTCAGGGCTGTTGGTTTAATTGTCAAAAACAGAAATAAAACAATAAATAAATATCGTTTATCGGGCACATAAACATGCAAATTGGTTATAAAATAATCAATATCGACCGATCACTATTTAAAAACTATTATTTTGCTTAGTCATGATTCACTCAATTAATCAACATTTGAGAGTTTATTTACGAAAATCTGAAGCATTTATATTTAAAATAGTCCACGTTAGATCTATTTCCTAGTGCACATGTTAGATTTGATGGATCTTGTCAGTTTATGTTCATGCATCATGTTCTGATAAGACCATGTATGAATATATATATATATATATATGTATATATATATATATGTATATATATATATATATATATATATTGTTGTGTACTGCAGTATATATAAATAGAGTACAGTATGTGTTATAGTGCAGTAGAGCATGATCTGACGCAACACTGCAGACAATATGCGTCATCTTCATCACCATCATCATCATCAAACTCACTGATCGACATCTGAGCGACGCGCTCGCCCGCCATGTTCTGTTCTCTGGGCCTCAGATGAGTTGAGTCCGGCTCGGTTCGGGATGTTTTGGGTAAACGGACCGGAAATCAGTTCGTCCGTCTGTCACCGCACGCTGGGCACACGAGATGATGGCTGGAGACTCGTGCGCATGCGCGAAACATCGACTCTGTCGTTTCAGCTGGGCATTGGCCCGTTCGCACGATGAATTATTTTCCGGAAAGCTGATTGGTTGGTTTTGAGGTCGGGGGCGGGAGTTTCAATAAAACCGTTTAGCGTTGGTTCAGTCAATAAAAAATAAAATAAAAAACCCGGACAGTAAAATGTACAAACAATTATAAATTTGCAGTAATGTATTTATTTATTTTATTATTTACGCATTTAATCTAATGTTTATTTATTTTAATCTTATTTATTTCCTTACAATTTTTCTTACGGGTTTCATTCAATCAGGTTTCAATACGTGACATTTTAAATATGAATGAGTCCTAATAAAATCAGAGACACTGAGCAAGTAGTTTATTAAGATTATATATAAATTACATTTCTACAAACAATATATAAATACTTTAGTAAACATTTAGGTTAAGGTTTCACCAAAGTTTGTGACTGTACAAAAAAAAAAAAAAACTTCAAATACATAATTAAAAAAGTTCAAAGTACATAAAACATCAAGCTATTTAAGAAACAGATGTGGCTTTTCTTGTAATACATCTCATCACATCAGTGAACTTTCACATTACGCCATCATCCGATCTCGACCATCTCCAACTCCTCGGTCCAGTCTTTATTCCAGACACATTTCCGACAGAGCTGCGGACAATACAAAGAGAGAGAGACGTATTCAGTAGCCAAGAATAATGAATAGACTTCATTCACAGCACTATTTTTGACCCAGCTCACAGGGAACGTCCTGTAACGTTAACAGAATGTTAGTTGAAAGTTATCTGCTGGTCTTTAATAATGTTTTTGCACAAAAATAAGTCTTACAGAATCCCAGCAACTCAGGTGAAAGATTCCAAACAGGACCGCAACACAGAAAAGGATAGTTTGCAGGGAAATAGTGGTTTTAAGAAGCACTTGGAAATTCTCAGGCAGCTTCTCCAAGAGCTGAAACAACACAACAGTTCATTCAATAAGTCATGTTTCACTATTCAACAGAACGTTCCAGTAAAAAAAGGCAGTCTTTACATTTTCTGCAAGTGCAAAACTCTCTAGCACAATACTAGTGTGTTACAATTCATCTGTTCTGGTTCTGAGGAATTGCTTGCTGATTTACTTGGATTTTTTCCCCAACTCTTTATTCATCCACCAGGTGAAAATTAGTTTAATTTTTGGTTTTCAGATGCCACGGACCTCCAAATATGATCATCCTTGTATGAGGCAAGCCATACATTTGAAGATTAATGTTTAAAGACCCAATTTGTACTGTAACATTTTTTTTTAATGTATGATACATTACTGTTCAAAAGTTTTCAATCGATAATGTTTTTGAAAGAGTCTCTTCTGCTCACCAAGGCTGGATTTATTTGATCAAAAATACAGTAAAAGTTGTGAAATATTATTACAAGTTATCTGTTTTCTATGTGAATATATAGTAACTGTTAAGTGTAATTTATTCCTGTGATCAAAGCTGAATTTTCAGCATCATTACTCCAGTCTTCAGTGTCACATGATCCTTCACAAATCATTCTAATATGATGATTTGATGCTCAAGAAACATTTATGATTATTATCAATGCTTCATGTGGAAACTGTGATACACTTTATTTTTCAGGATTCTTTGATGAACAGAAAGTTTAAAAGAACAGCATTTATTTTAAATAGAATCTTTTTTAACTTTATAAATGTCTTTACTGTCACTTTTGATCAATTGAATGCATCCGTGCTGCATAAAAATATTAATTTCTTTCCAAAAAATAAATAAAAGAAAAACTTATTACTGATCCCAAACTTGTAGAGTATAAAGTTACAAAAACTAATTCAGTTCTTTTGAAATTTCTATTCATCAATGAATCCTGAAAAAAAATGTCCACAACTGTTTTAAACATTGATAATAATCATAAATGTTCATCATATTAAAATGATTTCTGAAGTATCATGTGACACTGAAGACTGGAGTAATGATGCTGAAAATACAGCTTTGATCACAGGAATAAATTACACTTTACTATATATTCACATAGAAAACAGTTGATTTACATTGTAATAATATTTCACAATTTTACTGTATTTTTGATCAAATAAATGCACTGTTGGTGAGCAGAAGAGACAGATCAGTGGTTAAGATCATCATACCTGCTCTTGTCGTCCCTTGTAAGGCTTTAAGAAAGGAGAAAACTTTGTTAGCTCTTTATTTTTCTTAGTTAACGAGCCCACACCAAATCTGATCTCCTGTGATTTCCTCTCTATAAAACAAACAAACATGTAAACAAGAGCATCACACAATATTTTACATTTTGAAAGTAGAGAATACATTCTTCATAACGACAGATCAACAGTTGAGCTCTAAATCAATATTTGTGTATGATTTTTCACAGAGAAAAACATCTAACATCTTGTTTTTGTGGCTAGTCAACTTTCTGATTTGTTTTGCTGTTGGGTGAGAAATGGCTTAACTTATTGACCGCAATAGTTGGAATAGCAACCAAATAAACAGTTGATAATGAGAATAACATAAATATATTCTTATTATATATATAATATATTGTTAGACTAAAAACACACCGTACTCAGCCGTCGTTTGGTTCAGCGCAACTAACGAAACTAGGAGTAAAACCATGAAAGTTTTGATCCTGCTCATGTTTAGGTCTAGTTGAATTGACCCGTCACCATAGAAACACAAACGTCCCGAAGAAAAATAACAAAAATGTTTACTCTTATTTTTATAAAAAAAACCAAAAAAAAACATTCACATAGAAGCTGAGTGACAAATTAATTTATAATAAATGCAAATAAAAAAATAAAAAAACATAAATATTAGTTATTTGCACCTCACGACAGTTGCTGAGGATTTGCGACATCTCATGAACGGTTTCGGTGATGACGCGCACCGGGCACCGCCGCCTGTGATTGGCCAGCCCGCCGTTCCTCGTCATCACTACACAGGAAGTGTGTTCCGGGACAATTGTCGTGCCGCGCCGAGCGTCTCAGTGATTCTGATCAATCTGACCGATTATAGGTGATTAATAACGCTTTTCAGCGATTCGTTCCCCGTGTTTTTGAGTCATGGTCGGGGTGAAGGTGATCGGGAATGACTCGGAGTTCCAGGCGGAGCTGAGCGGCGCAGGATCCAGGCTGGTCGTGGTGAAGTTCACCATGAGCGGGTGAGTGAGTGTGTGTGAGGCCCCTGCAGCCGAACCTGACAGAACCGAGAACACACACAAACACACTAACACACACAGAGATCGAGAGTCCGAGCCGGGTCAGAACAGCACAGACTGACCCGCCACTCAAGACACAAGACTGAACGAAGGACAAGAACAGAACACACACCGGCATGACTTAGCAAAACACACACACACACACACACACACACACACACACACACACACACACTCACACACACGTGTTGAAAGAACTAACTGTGTTTTGTTGCTCTGTTGTCAGCCTGTATGTATGTTGACCCAACATATATAGTCCCTCTGATATTTCAAAAACTGAACACATTCACTTGTTGGCTAATGGTCACATGACATGCAGGTGTAAACACCTATTGTTTAGTCGCATCCATAATGTATAATTATTAAAGAATTATCATTAAAAACGTATTATTAATAATACATATTTGTGTATTCATTTATTTTAGTTGTGCACTTTTATGATTTAATTGTTATTAATATTATTATTATACATTAATTAATAACTGTCAGGTTGAATATGTAGTTTATAATTTCTCAATCTAATATTTAGGAGAAATGTTCTATGTAATTTAGTGTCAGGAGATGCTGTTTTCAGATGATTCAATCTGTCAGAATGTAGTTGTTTTTAAACACAGATTTAAAGTCACTTTTAGTTCTTATGTTTTATTTATGTAATATTCCAGTGTTTATTCTAAATGACTTATCAGTGCACATCATTATTGTGTTAATAATCTTGAATCAGAATAAGTTCCTCTTGCAGCATATCTTCTCTTCTCTGATGATGAGGGCGGGGCTATAACCTGTCAATCACAGGAGATCAGCCAATAGTAAACCACAACCATCCAATCAAGCCCCGCCCTACATTTGTTCTTGTTCCAGAAGCGTTTCACTCGGATATATGGCACTATAGAGAAGAGACTAATGTGAAATGCCGACTTCAAGGGAAAAGTGTCCGAGTTCTTGGTCTGAGATGATGATGTTTAACTGATGATGGTTTCTCTTCGTCCAGGTGTCGTCCTTGTGTCAGAATAGCTCCAGCGTTCAACATGTTGAGCAACAAATACCCTCAGGTTGTGTTTCTAGAAGTCGATGTCCACGTCTGTCAGGTGAGAGATTATTTACCTTCAGATTAACTTGATATACTTACATTTATAAAAACTATTTGTTAACATTAGTTTTTGTATTAAATAACATGAAAGAGCAATACATTTAATTAATTTGTATTAATCTTTGTTAAAATTAGTTAATAAAAATCCAGCTGTTCATTGTTTGTTCATGTTAGTTCAGTGCATTTACTAATGTTGACAAATACATTTGATTTCATAAAGTATTAGTAAATGTTGAAATGAACATTAACAAAGAATAATAAACGCTGTAAAAGTAGAACTAATGTTAACTAATGAAACCTTGTTTTAAAGTGTTACCAAAAAAACGAATAAAAATGACAAAAACGCACATCAAAATTACTAAACCTTGATTAAAATGGATAATGTAAAACTTAAAATGTTAAAATATGGATAAAAACTATAATCGTATCTCAATGATACTAAAATATCACCACTGTAAAAACATATAATATGTATGTTTTATGTATTTCAACACATGTTTTTATTTACTTAAGTATAAGCAAATTGGCTGTAAATTCATTTAAACTTGAATTATATTAAACTGACTTAAAATCGAGTTAAATCTCATATAACTTATAAAAGTAAGTCAAAGTAATGTAAAAACATAAGTTGGCATGACTTACCAATCACGTCATTTTTTACAGTTTGTGACCGAAGTGTTTTATTTTCCGTCTCCTAGGCAACAGCCGCAGCCAATAATATCTCAGCGACGCCGACGTTCCAGTTTTTCCGAAACAAAGTGCGCGTGGACCAGTATCAGGGCGCAGACGCTTCCGGGCTGGAGGAGAAAATCAAACAGCATGTGGAAAACGATCCCGGGAGCAACGAAGACTCGGATATTCCCAAAGGATACGTGAGTCCATGCGGGCTAGGTTTGATGGGGTTCGTGACCTGTGAACTGTGAACTTTGAGAGTGTCATGTCTGTCGTCTGCTGTGTTCAGATGGACCTGATGCCGTTCGTGAGTAAAGCTGGCTGTGAATGTCTCAATGAGAGCGACGACTGTGGCTTCGACAACTGCTTAATCAAGGACTCCTCCTACCTGGAGTCCGACTGTGATGAACAGGTGAACACGCTCCTGGGGTTTTAAAGGGCTGGTTGATTATGATTTCACTTTTCTAACTCTAGTTAGTGTGTAATGTTGCTGTTTGAGCATAAACAACATCTGCAAAGTTACAACGCTCAAAGTTCAAAGCAAAGGGAGATATTTGCTTTTAAAGAAATCGCTTTTTAAAGGACTACAACAAACGGCTGGTAGAGACTACACCACATTAGTGACATCACCAACCCTAGAATTTACATAAACCCCGCCCCCTGAACACGATTTATAGATTATCAAGACAGAATATGCTAATCAATGAATAGAAGATAACTACACATCAGCTTCATAACTTCATCAACTAACCATTCAGAAATGTCCTGTTGCTTCATGTTGTCACTTCTTCTTGAGTCTCTCCGTCATTGTCTGACTCTGGTTTAAACATAAAAGGCTAAAAGTTTTTGAAATGTTCAGTGCGTGTGTGTGAGGTGAAAGGACACAAGCTCTTGTAGCTCCGCCCCCTGTGCCGGGAGCAGCAGCTCATTTGCATTTAAAGGGACAGACACAAAAACTGTGTTTTTGCTCAACTTTAACATGCTATATGAATATCTATGGGGTATTTTGAGCTAAAACTTCACACACACACTCTGGGGACATCAGAGACTTATTTTACATCTTGTGAAAAGGGCATTATACCTCCCCTTTAATGCAATGTTGACAAACATCCTGTTTACATGCAAAGGAACTAAGTGTGTGTGTGTGTGTGTGTGTGTGTTTTTGTGCAGTGTCACAGGATTCACAAACTTTTGTCAGCCGAACCCCTTTGAGCTCAAATATTTACTTGAAATCCGTCTGAGATTTAAAGATAATATTTCAATTATTTAACATCTTAGTCACATGATCTCTGATGTCGGTTAACGGTCACATGACATGCAGAATAACAAATAAAATAGTTAAATCTTTTTTTTGTGTTTTATTTTGATTATTTTGTATGATTTGATTAATTATTATTAGTTAACTACTAATTTTCAGACACTTGCATAGTTATTTTAGAATTATTTATATACTATTCTAATGTTCGTGAATATTTTGAATTACCTTTTATTTTTACATTTTCAGTTTTCATTTTAACTTTAGTTTGATTTGATAAATTATTATTAATATTATTGTTAATCAATCTATTCATCCAATGTTTCATTTTAGTAAAACAAATTAGTGCCTTTTAATTTTCTTGGTAACACTTTACAATAAGGTTCATTAGTTAACATTAGTTAATGTATAAACTAAAAATCCAGCTGTTCATTGTTAGCTCATGTTAGTTCACAGTGCATTAACTAATGTTAACAAATACAACTTTTGATTTTAATAATGTATTAGTACATTTTGGAATTAACAAAGAATAATAAATGCCGTAGAAGTGCAGTTCATTATTAGTCAATCTTAACAAATGAAACCTAATTGTAAAGTGTTAGCCATTTTTCCCCTTTAATATTACTATTTCAGTTTAATTTAGCTTTAGTTTATATATTTCCAGTAATTTTAGTGCTTCAGCATGTATGTATTTCCAGTCTTTTGTTGCCGTATCTAATGGCCGTTAAACTGAAAGTGAAACTGTACCGTTGATCTTTTATAAGATCAGATCCCAGTGACTGTCAGTGTGAGTTTCTGGAGTGTAAATATGATCTGTAGTGTTGATCTTATGACTGATTCTTCTGCGTTTGTTTGCAGCTTCTCATCACGATCTCCTTCAATCAACCTGTCAAACTCTTCTCCCTGAAACTGCTGTCTGCTGAACTCGGTAAGACACCAGCTCTCGTTGCTTGACGTTAAAAGATCGTGATCTCCATTCAAACACAGGGTTCCCACGGGTCCTTGAAATCCTTGAAAGTTTGTGAATCTGAAAAAAAAAAAAATTCAAGGCCCTGGAAAGTTTTAGAAGATAAACACACATAGATACAGGTCCTTGAAACTGCATGAATTTATTTTGTGCAATAAGTTTTCTGGAATGAATTCTTCATTCATTGAGTGCTAGAGTCCGCTAGTGTGTTATTTCGCCAACACTTTATGGCCTATGCATACTAGCTTGCTTGATTTACCTTAGTTGCGTGCATTTACGCGTTAATATCATAGACTGTAAAAAATATGGACAAAGCGTCTGTGACGTCACCCATAGACTTTCTGAAGAACGGGTTTGAAGCCGTTTATGGGGCGTATGGGCGGCGCCATCTTGGAAAATCTTGGGAAATCCTAACCCCGCCCACCGTCTGGCTAATCCATATATGGGTAAAGGACGCAGCGCGCGTCACTCAGCTCACTCCGCTACTCCGGTTATCTCTGTGTACATTTTAGGCAACGAAATATGTTATAAAACACCACACTAACTCTTTTCGTTTTCATTTAAAGGTGCCATAGAATGGATTATTTTATTATTTTATAATGTTTCCTGGGGTGCCCTTATAATGTTAGTATGTTTTTTAGATCAAAATTTGTTATAATTTAGAAATAAAAGGCATATTTCCTAGCCTGATTTCATCCATTGATTTGAACACTCTGTTTGAAGGGGCGTGTCTGCTGTGAGACTTCAGTGTAAACGCCCTCTGCTGTGATTGGCTGACATGCTTGCATATGAAATATCTGGCATTACATGTAGAGCTATCTGGAAAACTTTTACTATTACAGCTTTTATATGTTTTTACTATTACAGCTATCGGGATTAACGAATCATGAGAAGTTTAAGTATTTAGATCTATTCCCATCACATGAAAGGTTGCAGTGATGAGCATTGAGCAGATGACAGCCTGTTGATCGCGTGAATGAAGATCTTATCACTGCAACGCGATTTACTGATGCATAAACAGTGTTGAACGACTTTGAAAGAAAGATTATCTGTCTGAATTTGAACAATTACACATCAGAAATTCACATAACCCACTGGTTCTCCAGAGGCTCGGATGAAGGAGCAAAAAAATATTTTTGTGTTCATTTGTACAACCAAACACTGAGCAACTGCCATGCTTCGTTCGCTCGTTTGCAAGCCATGATGTCTCTCGAGGAAAAAACAATATCGCGCTGGATCTAGATAACACAATGTAAATTATCGTTAATAAAATCCCTACTTGCCGCTTGCGGGAATATAACGTTAGTTGAAATTGCCCCCTTCGTCCGTTTGAGACGCCGAGAGAAGCCTGGCTGCTTGATATTGTTGTAACAGTCCGTGGTGAAATGGGCAGAGCAACTAAACAACTTCGAATTAAACTGTAGCGGTATCCGATTATAGATAGATAGATTATAGATAGATCTGCCATTTTCCCTATGATCCTCCTCCTGCTTGTTTCTTCACCTGCAGAACTTCTGATGATTCGGCTGTGCAGTTTCGCCTGGCACTGAGCATGGGCTGGCATATGCAAATTTTTAGAGGCGTACATATTAATGATCCCATCGGTTTCGTCACAGTTGGTGTTATGTGGAGATTCGCCCGTTTTTCAGGGGTGTTTTTCAAAAACGAGATTTAAATAAGAAAGAGAAAACTATGGTGTTTGAGACTCACTGTATGTCATGTCCATGTACTGAACTCTTGTTATTTAACTATGCCAAGATAAATTCAATTTCACATTCTATGGCACCTTTAAAGAAATCTTAAACATTATAGCCACACAAATGTGGTTCAGGCAACGCGTATTGATTATATTCACTGCACATAACGTTTGCCTATTTATAACAAAACCAAATATAAAACACAAACCTGCCTCTTTTCATTTTAAATATAATATAAAAATATTAAACATTTTAATATGGTCCAGGCAATATGTGCATTTGTACTAAACAACAGATGTTGCAGTAAACAACATTACAGATCATCTTCGTTGTATTAAAATTTAAAATGACAAAACTCAACCCAGTCTCTTTTTGTTAAATTTCAGTTTTATCAATATTAGCTATTATAAAATTATAGGTAAAAGGTACAAGAAGATATACAAATAAAGCAAACAATTCAGTCAAACATACAAAGTCAGCGCTCGATCTAGTCTAACCATACAACGGTAAAGTTAAATAGCTTATAAAGTTATGAAACCTCAGCCAAAACGATTGGCCAGGGAACAAATTATAGATTCACGAGACCAAAAATCGCCCGTTAGATATACACAAGATGAATTATATCTCATATTTAACCACTACGCCAGAGTCCGCGGCAAACGTCAGAACGACTAGCCGAGGAAAGGCTGTTCCAGGCGGGGTACATGAGCGCCGAGTGCCCGGTCATCGCTGGATCTCACAACTGGATAAAATTTTCATAAATCTTTATAAATAAACCACAGATTTGAGCTTTAAACAACTACATTCTCGCCTGAAAAACTCTTAAAACTACATTTCATGATACAGAAACAGTAGTATTATATTTCAACTGTGTTAAAAAATGGCGCTTCTTATGTTGTCATTCTCCTTGGCGCGCAGCCTTATCAGCTGTCAATCAAGCTGTCAATCAAAGTTAACCACGCCCTTATTTGTCATACATTTTATATCTAAATACGATCTAAACTAACTAGTTAGAAAAAAATTCACCCCCCTCACAGTTGTCAGGCACTCGGAAGCTATCGAAAAATACAATAAAAGTCCATGGGACCAACCTGTAAAAACATGAATTTATGCTGTGAAAACGGACATTTTAACATGGGGTCTATGGACATTTGCTCCCTTTTGGGACCTTCCTCTAGCGGATTTTCGATGTATTGCAGTTTTTCTCACTTCCGGGTAGGCTTCATTTTTCAGATTAGAATGTTGCCGCTTGGTTAATATACGTTGTGTTTCCCGCGTGAGGTACTTTGTGTTGTACGTTGCCATGGCGTTCACGCGCGCACGATGGTGCCTTAACGTTTGTTGTTGGACACACATTAAGTCCTTGAATTTGAGGATATTGAACCTGGAAAGTCCTTGAATTTGAAGTTAACCAAGGTGTGGGAACCCTGCAAACACCCACATGATCTCATTTCTAAATGACAGTGATTCTCCTCTGTCTATTAAACCTTTGATAAAATCACAGCGAACATTCAGATCTGCGTTCTGATCCAGAGAGAGCCGTTGTCATGTATAGATATGAAACAGCTTCACAAACAGTCTTTTCAACCACACAATTTCATTATTTTTGTCTTTACAATCATTCATATGATCACAGAAGAAAGATTATAGTTCAGATATAAACACTGATGTCTACAGTAGCGATCAAAATAGAGTAAATCACCTTTTGAAAGTAACTTGATGCTTCAAATTAAGATTGTATCAATTACATCGTTACACCAGTAGGTGGCGACAGGTGACTGTTAAAAATATAAAAAAAATTATTGAATCATTCATTCGTTAGATTCGTTCAAAAACGCTGAATCATCATCCAGTGATGAAACAAGTGAAGTCTATATGAGCGAGGCAATGAATCATTCACTCAAACCGATTTTTAAAATAATAATCAATTCTGGTCCTCCATTTGCATGTTTTTATCCTTTTTATTTAGTTAAACTTGTTACTAAAACTAATGTAGACAATAAAAATAAAAAAAAGCTAAACCTACTGATATGTACAGGTATATCAAAATATGTATGCTGTGAATGTAAGTTGTTTAAATAAATCCAGAAGAGTTAGAGGTTTTCTCTATTTTGTTCGTCAATTATGTTGTTTGATTAAACTTAAGTACAGAATAGAAAACAACAGCTGCATTTATTATGCAAAATCTGATATTTTAATACTCGTCTGTTTACGTTCATGCAATCCTGATGTGTTTACATTAATACGTTTCCTAAACAGGCATTCTGACCGAGAAGTGCAAATGGCTGTTAGTTTTCTCCCTTCAGACCGGGTTCACACTGATCGCTGTCTCTTCGTGTGTTTTCAGCTCAAGCCCCGAAGAGTGTGAAGATCTTCATTAATCTTCCTCGTTCCATGGGTTTCGATGACGCGGAGAGAAGTGAAGCGACGCAGGCGCTGGATCTGTCCGAGGAAGACTACAAAGACGACGGACTCATCCCGCTCCGATACGTCAAGTTTCAGAACGTCAACAGTGTGACTGTATGTTCAATTACACTCGTAATGCTCATACAAATACAGTACAAATTACATATTATAAAAACATAAAATAATTAATACAAATAAACAAAAATGTGTATATATATATATATATATATATATATATATATATATATATATATATATATATATATATATTAATAATAATATTAATAATAATATTATTAATTAATTAAAAATAGAAAAAAAACCTACAAGATTTAATTTCAGCATTTTAAAATACGCTTGGCATTCCTTAGTGTAAATATTCCCCATCCAGAAAATCCAAACATCATTTTTGTAACTTTTGTAAAAAATAGTCTATCTTATTTAAATGGACAGTTCACCAACAAACGTGTCATTGTCATCATTTATTCACCTTTAAGTGTTTCTAAACCTGTATGAGTTTCTTTCTTCTGCTGAACACAAAATATATTATGAAGAATGTTGGTAACCAAATAGTTGCTGCTTCCCATTGACTTCCATAGTATGAAAAAAAAAATTTCCCAAAAAATTCCCATTGATTTCCATAGTATGAAAAAGAAAAATTCCCATTGACTTCCATAGTATGAAAAAAAAAATCCCCAAAAATTCCCATTGACTTCCATAGTATGAAAAAAAAATCCCCAAAAATTCCCATTGACTTCCATAGTATGAAAAAAAAAATCCCCAAAAATTCCCATTGACTTCCATAGTATGAAAAAAAAATCCCCAAAAATTCCCATTGACTTCCATAGTATGAAAAAAAAAATCCCCAAAAATTCCCATTGACTTCCATAGTATGAAAAAAAAAAATCCCCAAAAATCCCCATTGACTTCCATAGTATGAAAAAAAAAATCCCCAAAAATTCCCATTGACTTCCATAGTATGAAAAAAAAAATCCCCAAAAATTCCCATTGACTTCCATAGTATGAAAAAAAATCCCATTGACTTCCATAGTATGAAAAAAAATTGTTTGGTTACCAACATTCTTCAAAATATATTATTTTGTATTCAACAGAAGAAAGAAACTCACACGGGTTTAGAACAATGTGAGGGTATTTTTAGGTGAACTATAATTTTTATAATATTTAATATTTAATATTATGGGATATTGAGCCCTTTGTTACCCCTTGAGTTTCTCATTTTCCACCTGTTTTTATTTTCAGTTATTTATCAAGTCAAACCAAGGAGACGAGGAGACGACAAAAGTGAACTATTTGACGTTTATCGGCACTCCTGTCCAGGCAACAAACATGAACGACTTCAAACGGGTGAGTAAATATTGTTAACCAACAATAATATCATAACCCACTTTCCACCATTCAATCAAAACCTGATGAATCCAGTCTGTCTGAAGTTATTATCAGGTTAAAAATGTATTGCTTAGCATGATGGAAGTTAAATGTGGTGAATTTGATGTTTTGCATGTGTCAAATGCAGGTTGTGGGTAAGAAGGGAGAAAGTCACTGAAGAGGAAAAGACGACACGACATATTGCTGCAATCTCTCCACGGGCGTCTCTCTCCGCCAACATGACTGGGCAAAATCAACACACACACACACACACACACAGACAGAGCGGAGCTGGATACGTCCCTCAGCTCGCCATCAGAGGGAGAGAGAGCGAGAGAAGATACAGCTTTGTCTCAATGAGGCCGTGTATCACCAATAATTTTTATTTGAAAACCTCCTGAAAATGTTCCTGTAAATAAAGTCGATCCTTTTTCAAAGGCATGTGGCTACTGTCTATCTGTCCTAACACTCAGAGCTGAAACTCTTGCCTTTACATAATTTTACATGACTCTAAATGCATTTTTGTGCCATTTTTCTTGAAAATAATGTGCTGTTGTTCTTGCTCTGGCCGCTGGGTGGCAGCAGACGCCATGTAATGAGCGCGTGTCCGCGGGCGCGCGTCTTGGAGCGCGTTCCTGTGAGAGGAGCTTCGCTATGTAAAAATGAAACGAAAAATGAAAACGGGCTTATTGATAAAGCCATTCAAAACCAATCGCGTTTAGTTGGAATATCATCCTTTCATTTGTTTAAATCATATAATTGACAATTTACAATAATTTAAATTAAAATGATAATGCATATAATGAAATCATTTGAATAACGGCGTGTATTCATGAAGGAATAAAGAACATTTCCTTGCATAAAACACACATTTTCAACATTGCGTTTTAAATATTACAAACTATATTTTTTTGGGGAAAAATATGTCGTTTTTGGACCACAAAGGCAAACGTGTTTTAAATATGTTTCTGGTAAATATTTTGTTCGAGGAAATATTGATTATTAGGTAGGCCTATTTATAGAAAAACTAAATATCTAATGTAGGCTATGTGACACTATTATTTTATTTTCTATTTGTCGTTATTGTTTAAATAGGCTATTAATAATAACAACATTATTGATAAATCTGATCAATCTCGGATTCTTGTGAAGCTTATAGTTTCATAAATCGATCGAGATGAATAATTTGAAAAAGTCGCGCATAAACTCACTGTATTTAAATCACGCTTTATTTCACATTTGGTTATTATTAAATGATCAGTGTAATAATGCTCCTAATATCATACACCGGTCACAAGCGACATCTTTTTAATCTCTAATTTAATTCTGTAGTTTATTTTGGGGAGTTAATTTGTGAATATTTGTAAAGTGTTTTCATGAACGCGCTTGTTTTCTTTGAGCATAAATAACACACGAAAATACATTTCTGTTTATTTAAAAAAAGAAGAAGCGTTAAAACACTCATTATGAAGGCTAAAATAAATATGTTCAGTGCTTTTTTTAAATGACACGTTTCATGCAAATTACACCTTTAGCTAATTTAATAACGGACAACATGCTTTATTTTTTTAAACGTTCATAAAAAAACGAATTATGCTTTTTTAATACAAGGTAAATATGTATTTTCAATTTACACATCTGTACAATTTCATGTTAATCAAGTTCTATAATTAAAGCAGTCGTATAATTATTTAAATCCGTATGTTATAAATGTACACGTGGACCATATTAAACACGGCCAGTTCAGCATATTCATAAACCTTCGCCGGTCCATCTGAGGTTCATTTCTGTATAATAAACTCTAAATCGAGGTGTTATGTTGCCATTGTGCTCCACAATGTTGTGTAGAATAGAGTGAACTCGCAGGCCTGATGATCTGGAGCAGAACTGAGATTGTGTTGTAGATGTTGAGCGCTTTAACAGACTCGAGGTCAGATGGTTTGGTTAAACAGGATGTTGGAAGGCAATGAAACATGTTCAGTAATGTAATAATAAGTGTATGAAAGAGGCTTCAGTTCAGCGTTAGCGGTCAGTGTGGAGCTGCTTTCTGGATCAGGACGGTAGTTCAAATAAAAAGAGTCAACAAAATGAACGATCGGGTTTCAAACCGCATTACACTGGAGTCAAGATCAGACGCGATGTTTTTCATTTGAAAGGGTTTTTAGGAATTCGGATCACTACTAGCTGACAGATGAAGCAGGTGTCGTGTGTGAAATCAAACAGTCTGTCTCAAAAAATACACGACACGCCATAAAAAAGGAGCAAAAATAGAAGTGGCCCGCCGCCACTTTTAAACTACCTAACATTATTTTCACAGACTGTGATGGCGCGTCGTAAATCCTGTTTTTTTTAATAATTTCATTTTTTTTAATTAATGTATGTACATTTATAACATGCTTTGTATTATATTACCTTTACATCAAATTACAAAATAAAAATAAAAAATAGTTAACTGTTGTGAGGGTGTTTCTGCTATGAGAGTGACATCTTATTAATCTCTCTCTATTTTTTCCCCTATTTTTTTTGAAAGCTGTGAAAACACTATTGTGGAGTTTTTCCTTTGCTATTTGAGCAAATGGGAAAACAATACATATATTTAATGTATTCTGTCATTCACCGTTTACCCAAATAATGGTGAAATATGGAAAAAGGTCAATCATTCTGCGCGCTCGCGATTGTTGAAGTGCCGTTGGAACAGGCGGGATTTTCTCCGTTTGAATTTAAACAAAATGGTGGCGGTTTCCAGAACAGCGCCTACAGGTCAGCATTGTTTATAAGTTTAAAGTTACATACAGAACATATAATATTTAGCATTATAATAAATATAAGTAGAAATCATGTTAAACACAAGGGAAATTGCATGGAGAACTGAATTTTTGTTCTGAAGAAAATATAAGTAATGTTTGTAGGCCTACCTGCACCACACGCAAAACTGGAATCAGAGTGCTTTACTGTGCCGTTGCTAAGGTGTTGTTATGGACTTCTGAGTGGTTTTAGCAAACCCTTCCCGTGGTGTTTTGCTGGATTTCAACTATGGTGTTCTGATTGCCTTTCTAAAGCGTTGATAGTGGGGTTTATCGTGTTTCTAAACTGTTATGGTGTTCTGAGTAGTTTTAATGCGTTTCCAAATTCCAACCCATTGCTATGATGCCACGAGTGGATTTAAGTGCATTATTTAACCGTTGCTATGGTTTTCTGAGCTAAACAGCTGTTATGGTCTAATAAGTGGGTTTTAACAAACTGTTTCTATGGTGTTTAGCTGTGTCTTCAACTATGGTGTTCTGAGTGGTTTTTTTAGCCTTTATAAACCGTTGATACATTCATACACTATGGCAATTCAAAGTGCTTTACATAGAAAGGAATAAAAAATAATCACAAAATAGTGTTCTGAGTGGTTTTATCGCCCGTTGCTATGATGTCCTCCTGAGACGATGTCATTTAACCGTTGCTATGGTGTTCTGATTTGGGGTTCAGCGCATTGCTACAGTCACTATTGTTGTGTTTTGGGCGGTTGCCAGGGCATTGCTATGCAGTTGGCGTTCTGAATTGTTTTACCGCGTTGCTATGCAGTTACTAAGGTTTTCTGCATGGTTGCCAGGGCGTAGTTAAGTAGTTGCTTATCGGCCTAAGTAATAAAAAAAAAAGAGCCTAAGCTAAATTTGTCATTTTACTGGTCACCGACCTCATCTTTCAACACGCCATCTTCCCATGTCAGGAGAGAGTCTCTACATGTCTTTCATTCATTCATCACTTAAAAATACATCGCAGACAAGAGCCTGCATCTCTCTTTCTCTCTCTCCTGTCGTCTGTCCATGTTTCTGTCAGGCACTGATCTCTGGTTGGCTGCCGTCTCTCTGCCTGGCACATTGTTCAGAAACACCACCTCCCCTTGAGTTCCTCCTCGATGGCACTGACGCTGGCCTACGGTTGGCACGGCACTAGCTGAATGTGTGCCGCCTTTTGTTGCCCAGAGAACAGGCTGATCCTGGCACAGACTCGCTCTCCTTTCACAGCCCTCCTCCCCCCCGATGCCCTGGAGTCAACTGGCATCATTCCACCAGACATCAGACCGCCCGCCAGCGCCCGCGTGCCCCCGCATGAGCTGCAATACTGGAGCGGATTCTGCCAGTTATAGGCCTGTGTGTTCTGTTACTACTGCACAGTATGCACTGCGTTTTTTAGGGTTGGGCGATATGGCAGGATTATATCAAATATATCAGGATTTTTCTTTTCCCCCAGGAACATCACGATTCTTTTTCATATTGTTTTTATTTTAAGTCACTGAGCACTAATTTGCCGATTTTAAAAATGTAGCCCCGCCCCTTTTCAGCGCTGCGCTCGTTGTCTTTTGTCTTCCGGTCTGTATTTTCACAGCGATTTTTCGTGTTTATTAATGAACGGCTCGCTTTAAAATCTTCCCGGTCCACTGACATTTGTTAAGTCATTTGTTTTAAACATTACAGTCCTCATGATAACTTTCGTTAACTTTACATTAAAGGGACACTCCACCTCTGGAAAAAGAATGTGTATTTAAATTGGGTCATTTATGTAGAAGAAATGTGAAATTATTTTTGAATTTGGAGCTTTCTAGACTGAGAAAAGCCAGAAAATGTATTTTTGGCTCATGTGGATGAAAGACAACAACTCCCAGAATGCACTTGCTTCGCTGCTCTACGAGGCCACTCCCAAGCCACGCCTTCCGGTTAGAGAGCAGTTGTAAACAATAAAGCTAAGCTAAGTTACTAGTAGTCTCCGTGAGTCTGCCCGGGTTTTTGAGATTGCATATCGCACAAAATGTCCGGGATTCGGCTTTTGCGTTCTACAGTCGCCATTCATTGTGTTTACTGTGGCGAACAGGACGAGACTAGGGCCGCGGGAGAACGACGCGAGGCCGGTAGTGTGATTACTGATTAGCGACACCTGTGAGACGCACTGGTCTCGTATCTCTCACGGAGGAGCGGGTATTTTCTTAGCAATGGTAAAACGCACATCCAACCGATCATGCCACCGGCCTCGCGTCTTTCTCCCGCGGCCCTAGCCTCGTCCTGCTCGCCACAGTAAACATGATGAATGGCGACTGTAGAACGCAAAAGCCGGTGGCGTGATTACTGATGAGCGGCACCTGTGAGACGCGCCGGTCTCGTGGGCTATCTCTCATTGAGGAGCGGGTATTTTCTTAGCAATGTTAAAACGCACATCAACCGATCACTTGTTTAGTGTTCATGTGAACACTACATTCAGATTCACCAATCGGAATGAATTCAGTTAAAATGAAACAAAAGGTGTGCATGTAAACAATGAATGGCGACCGTAGAAAGCAAAGCCGAATCCCGGACATTTTGGACGATCTCGACGGCCGGACATGCAGGTTTCTGCCGGTGAAATCAAACGCACTGGCACTGATCTGTGATAGGTCTGTTAGTGCATTAGGTCCAACCCCCTATGGGCGGGTTTGAAAGGGTGGGAACTAGTGCTTGTAGTCTCAACAGAAATCCCCCCCTCTTACACTTCCTCCGACAATGACGCAAAATGACGATTTTTGCGTCATTGTAGGAGGAAGTGTAAAGAGGTAAATACAGATTTCTCTCGTCTCAGGGGAAAATGAGAAAATGTTGCACGACCATTCAATAGTATGACTGGGTTTCTAACATTGCAAAGCTTAATGCAAATGGGTGGAGTGTTCCTTTAAGTAAATCCACTTCAAAAGCTAATTACTCCTGGACAGCAGCGCCATAGAAATATACAGAGCGACCGCAAAAACGGAAGTTAAAAGACAATATTCTAAAGATGGCGGCGCCCTCGTTTCTCTGGTGCATAAGGTCTATAAGGTAGCAAAATATTTAGACCAAAGTAGGGGTGGGCGAAGATAATAACCTTTATTTCACTGTTTTATCTTTGTTATATAAGAGCAAATAATTACAAATAATAGGAAAAAAATTACAATATAATATACAAATGAAATAAACAGTGTTTTAAAATTTTAGGGTTGGCCGATATGGCAAAAAAAAAAATCGTATCACGTTTTTCTGTTTCAAGAAGATCGCGATTTTATCACAATTCTTTTTCATATTGGTTTTATTATAAGTTACTGAGCAGTACAGCAAAACTAATTTGCAATTTTTTTTAATTTCACTTTATATGGTAAGGAAAAAAGAATGACAGACCATTTAGACCAAAGTAGGGGTGGGTGAAGATAAAAACCTTTATTTCATTGTTTTATCTTTGTAGCAAAGAAGCAAATTACAAATAATAGTAAAAAAATTACAATATAATATACAAATGAAATAAACAGTGTTTTAAAATGTTCAGCTATAGTAGTTAACAGTAACATTTAAGAAATCGAATAAACAAATGTAAAATTAAAACACTACATAGACTTCACTCAAACATAATACAATAAATATGAATACATTAATTTAAAATCTGCATAAAATGGGATCAGATTTTATTTTAATTAATATTTATATTAATATTAATCTTTACATATATATTTTTATGTTAATTAGTACTTAAAGTACTCTTTTAATACCCAGATGATGCACTTAATAGACCGGAAAAAAATAAGTGTGGAACGTTGGACACGTCATGCACACGACTGTCACAGTTTTAATTACGTAGTGAAGGGGGCGGGGCATCAGACTCTCAGATTCATACACTACATACTGTATAAGTGTATATTTTGTCATTTAGGACACACAAATATCCACTAGGGATGCACCTAATGTTGGCCGATTCCTATAATTCTTTATATTTGAAAGCCGATAACTGATATTTTGGTGTATAAATACCGATACCGATATGGTGACCGATATATCGTGCATCCCTACTATCCTCAGAACAGTCCATGATGACTCTGTCGATTAGATCTAATGTTGTTCCAGTTGTGGTGCATCTTTACAGGCCGTTGAGATTCAGCTGTCAGTCAGTCAGGTCTGCGGATCGTGAACGAGTCTCAGGTGCTCATTAGCATCGCAACAGGTGACTGCTCACTTCAACCACACACACTGATCTCGCTTCAGAATCATGTGATCACTCTCACAGGGTCTCACGTCCTGCGTCTCAGCCTGACCTCGCAAACACACACTCATCATGTGAAGCAGGAGTTTCACAGAACGCCAGATGCCTGACAGCATGTTTTTAATCATGTATGTTTGCACATTTTCTCAGATTTCTTTGTGCTGATGTAACGTAAATTCTGTTTCTCTTTATATGGACACACACAGGATATTCATTTAAAAGAAAAACAGCGTTTTTTGGATCACATGACAATGAATGTTGAGTTGTTTTGACCAGATGATCTGCTCGTTCGATGTCCATTCTTGATTCATGGGATGTTTAAAAGTGCAGTGCAGTGTATTCTGGGAAAATCTGTAGAAAGCTTGTGATTGGCTTAAGAATTCGATGAGCACAAACCATTTGTAATTTTAAAAGTTGATAATATCGAGTGATGATCATCCATTGTTGTCTATAATAGTCAAGTCACCTTTATTTCTATAACGCTTTATATAATTATGTAATAGAATATGTAAGAATTACTGCAGTTAAAAATTTCTCCATAAATACAGTGATAAAGTGATTCGGATGGAAGAACATTTATTTGAAATTACTAAGTTTTGTATGTGGGTTTCATTTATTTATTTCATTTGTTCACATTTATTGTAGCGATGCACCGATATGAAAATTTTGCCCGATAACCGATAATTCTTTATATTTGAAAGCCGATAACCTATATATCGGCCGATAAATCTAAATCCAAATTTTTCTATCATTAGGCGCGTTTCCATTACAGATTTGCGCAAAACTTTTGCGATTTTTTTTTTTCTTTTTTTCTTCTAAATGTCGACAAAAAACTATTGCGAAATGACGGCGTTTCCATTAACCGATGTTATGCGACTAAAACTCGCGATAAGTAAAATCATTCCAAAAACCATGGCAACGGACGTTGATAGGTTTATGTACTATATCCCAGCTGCCGCACTAGCCATTATTATTATTAATCGAAGGAGATGTGTGTGTGTTTTCAAAGCATTAATGGTAAGGAATGACCCTTATTATACTGTGAGCGGCACATATGAGGAGTTTCTGAGTGTTTCTCCCTCAGATCTGCTTCGAGGTCTTGATTGTGGCATTTCTTTGAGGTTTAGAATCCATTATTCCTGTAATTATTTTGTCTTTTATGAATTTGATAAAGAACTCTGTCTCGTATTCTGTCCAAACACACCGCGTCATCTAAGTCAGGTGACTGTAAATGCGCAAAAACGCTTTCCATTGCATTTTTGCGAAATATCTCTTTTTCGAATTGCCTGAAAATCCATTGTTTCCATTGGGCACATTTTCAATTCGCAATTTCAATTTGTGCAATTTGTAGGGTAATGGAAACGCGGCTATTTTTGAGAGCCTGATTCCAAAAACTAAAGTCTCATCATTAAAATCCACGTCTTGAGCACACAATTATAATGTTCTCATTATGATTTTATGTAGCTGATATGACATATTGCGCTGCACATGTTGCACTGAACTGTATTTTCCTTTTTTTAAGTGATTCCAATCATATTTCAAGCAATTCAAACCCATCATGATGAACAGTGAACATCTGAAGTGTCTCAGCTGAAGGAAATAACCCATTATTTAACGGCTTTAACCGATATATATTTAACATATATCGGCGGATACCGATATGCTGGCCGATATTTCGTGCATCTAGTTTATTGAGCAGTTTTCTTCGTGGGGACTGTTGGCTGGTGTCTGTTTATCTTTCCATCAGTGCATTTATTCATTGATTCATTGCTGTTTTGTTGTACATCTGCTCTTCGCTGTGGTCAGTTCTGATTTTAAATCTGTTGTTGTGTGACGTCTAGAATGAACCCGGTCTCACGTAGAGCGTTAGTTGTGTCTAGTGAAGTGGAAGAGGACAGAACATGTCATTTTAAACCCGTGGATATGAAGAGAAACGCACAGATCTGGGATATCAGCGGCGTGTGTTATTAAGGCTGTCAGCGCTGGCATATGGCAGGCGCTTTGACGCTGAGCTTTTGTGTGTCTTTCATATGGATTCTGTGCGCTCTCTTCACATATGTTACAGCATCTTAAGACACATCACACCTGAACTAAAAAAACACACAGACAAGAGTGTGGAACTTGACAATCTGTGGTACAGGACGGTTTGAAAAGGCATCTCTCTGACTCAATCATGCTTCAAAACTCTTTAAATTGACTCTCACTTGTCTAATTATGTAGAATTTAGGGTTTAGAATATGTTTTGAATGCAATAGTTTGCCTTAAAATTCTTACTCATTTGTAAGTTGGATAAAAAATGATTTTTTTTAATTTTTATTTTGTTGTGCTTTTGTCATTTTTATATATTTTCTTTTAAAAATATTGCTTTTTTTATTTCAATTTTAGTTATATAGGCTAGGTTTTACCTAAATTTATTTCAGTTTATTGACACGACAACATTTCTAATTTTTGCTTAGTTTAAGCTTTTCAAGTAATATTAATATTTTATTTCAGCTTTATTTTAATTAACAGATTTTTTAGTTTTAGTTTTTACCTAAATTTATTTGTTTATTGCCAATACAAAATTTCTAATTTTCATTTAGTTTAAGCTTTTCTACTAATATTTATATTTTATTTTATTTCAGCTTTATTTCAGTTAACAGATGTTTTAAAGTTATAGTTTTTAGCTAAATTTATTTGTTTATTGCCAAGACAACATTTCTAATTTTCATTTAGTTTAAGCTTTTCTACTAATATTTATATTTTATTTTATTTCAGCTTTATTTCAGTTAACAGATGTTTTAGTTTTAGTTAACGATAATAACCCTGCTCATTAGCAGTATTTTTGTGCTTTAATATTCACAAATCCCAGCTTGATTAAGTGTCCAGCCCTGCATTGGATTTAATTAGTTAATTTGCCAAATTCTGTGACATTCCACTAAATTCTATTTTTATGACTGGATTCTGGTCTGACTGAAGAAATCAGTGTTTTATGCATGAAACGGACAGTTTTTAAGTCGTTATTCATGTCAGGTTTGATGGTCTAGAGCTTCACAATCCTCCTTTAGTTTTTTGTGCTTCACTTGAAAAAGAAGTCATACATGTTGGAAACAACATTAATGATTTTTACATTACAAAATTGACTCGTGTGCAAAAAGCTCATCTTTGCACTGAATCAATCTGCATTTTTGAGTCTAGCCTAATATTCTCTGATATGTTTGACCAAGAGCCGTGTTTCTGTTCTGGAAACTAGAAGGTTATTCAGTGAGAGATTGTCTCATGTGGAGAGACATTTAGGTCACAATAAAAAAAGATCTTTGTCGTGTTTGCAGGACCGTTCGTCCCAGCTGTAGTGTGTGTGTGTGTGTGTGTGTGGAGGAAGAGGAGTTCTACCCCTGCGGCACAGAAATTGCCATGTCATAATTTATGACTTAAAAAGCATAAATGTTTCAGCATGCAGCGAGAGGCGGCGCATTCTGTTTGAGGCAATCATTTCCTTAGTGAATGATTTATATGTGTCATATCAAAGTTTTATAGGATAAACAGTAACATCAACACTGTGCCGGAGACCTGCAGGAATTCAGCCTTCCAACTTTCACATCCAAGCGCCGCTCGCGTTACAGGGAAACACACAGTTTAGCACGGACTCGACGGAGAATCAAACACCGGCGCTGGGAATTTAACACGTTTCTGTCTGTGATCATTGAAATGTCTTTCCCTGTGTATTTGAACAGGTGTAAAATTATAAGAGGTGATAACGATAACAAAAATAATGCAACTATTTCAACTTTTACAATCGCTAGGACCAGATTCTCAATGCTATGTCACTTTCCTGGCACAAAATGCATTCAATGACTTTCAAATTACTTGAATTAATTTCTCTCTCGGACACAAATATCGACATTTTGCACAATTTGCGGAGCGAGTTTTCTAACACACAATGTTTAATGTTTTCAAATAAAAGATAAAATGTATAAGCTTGCGTATATTTGTTAATCATAAACTTGTTCAGAAATGGTGACAAAAACACAATGATCTTTTTTCATTGAACTTCATTCATTACAAATATTATCAATATATTCCTTTTTTTATGAGCCCAAATTGTCAACTTGCCAACAGTGGATTGTTACACAAATATTCAAATACAATATTTCTGAAAAATCCCCATCCCTAAACAAATCCACAGGAGGATTTTAAAGGGTTTGGTTATCTTTTGTAAACTTCAGTGTCTTGTTTTCTTGTAGGCCGTCTGCCAGAAGCAAGTTATTTAAGTCGATAAAGTTTTAAATATGGATATTTTTCTTACACAAACACATCGCTTCACTTCAGAAGGCCTTTATTAACCCCCCAGAGCCTGTGGAGTATTTGTGGATAGATGCACTTTTATGATGGATGGATGCACTTTTATGATGATAGATGCACGTTTATGATGATAGATGCAATTTTATGATGGGTAGATGCACTTTTATGATGGATGGATGCACTTTTATGATGCATAGATGCACTTTTATGATGATAGATGCACTTTTATGATGGATAGATGCACTTTTATGATGATAGATGCACTTTTATGATGATAGATGCACTTTTATGATGGATGGATGCACTTTTATGATGGATAGATGCACTTTTATGATGATAGATGCACTTTTATGATGGATGGATGCACTTTTATGATGCATAGATGCACTTTTATGATGATAGATGCACTTTTATGATGGATAGATGCACTTTTATGATGATAGATGCACGTTTATGATGATAGATGCACTTTTATGATGATAGATGCACTTTTATGATGGACGGATGCACTTTTATGATGGACGGATGCACTTTTATGATGGACGGATGCACTTTTATGATGGATAGATGCACTTTTATGATGGACGGATGCACTTTTATGATGGACGGATGCACTTTTATGATGGATGGATGCACTTTTATGATGGACGGATGCACTTTTATGATGCATAGATGCACTTTTATGATGCATAGATGCACTTTTATGATGATAGATGCACTTTTATGATGGATAGATGCACTTTTATGATGGATAGATGCACTTTTATGATGATAGATGCACTTTTATGATGGATAGATGCACTTTTATGATGATAGATGCACTTTTATGATGATAGATGCACGTTTATGATGATAGATGCACGTTTATGATGGATAGATGCACTTTTATGATGGATAGATGCACTTTTATGATGGATAGATGCACTTTTATGATGATAGATGCACTTTTATGATGGATGGATGCACTTTTATGATGGACAGATGCACTTTTATGATGGACGGATGCACTTTTATGATGGACGGATGCACTTTTATGATGGATGGATGCACTTTTATGATGGACAGATGCACTTTTATGATGCATAGATGCACTTTTATGATAATAGATGCACTTTTATGATGCATAGATGCACTTTTATGATAATAGATGCACTTTTAGCATGGATAGATGCACTTTTATGATGATAGATGCACTTTTATCATGGATAGATGCAGTTTTAGATGCACTTTTATGATGGATAGATGCACTTTTATGATGGATAGATGCACTTTTATGATGATAGATGCACGTTTATGATGGATAGATGCACTTTTATGATGATAGATGCACGTTTATGATGATAGATGCACGTTTATGATGGATAGATGCACGTTTATGATGATAGATGCACTTTTATGATGATAGATGCACGTTTATGATGATAGATGCACTTTTATGATGATAGATGCACGTTTATGATGATAGATGCACGTTTATGATGGATAGATGCACTTTTATGATGATAGATGCACTTTTATGATGATAGATGCACTTTTATGATGGATAGATGCACTTTTATGATGATAGATGCACTTTTATGATGGACAGATGCACTTTTATGATGGACAGATGCACTTTTATGATGGACAGATGCACTTTTATGATGCATAGATGCACTTTTATGATGGACAGATGCACTTTTATGATGGACAGATGCACTTTTATGATGATAGATGCACTTTTATGATGGATAGATGCACTTTTATGATGGATAGATGCACTTTTATGATGATAGATGCACGTTTATGATGATAGATGCACGTTTATGATGATAGATGCACGTTTATGATGGATAGATGCACTTTTATGATGATAGATGCACTTTTATGATGGACAGATGCACTTTTATGATGGATAGATGCACTTTTATGATGATAGATGCACTTTTATGATGATAGATGCACTTTTATGATGGATAGATGCACTTTTATGATGGATAGATGCACTTTTATGATGATAGATGCACTTTTATGATGGATGGATGCACTTTTATGATGCATAGATGCACTTTTATGATGATAGATGCACTTTTATGATGGATAGATGCACTTTTATGATGATAGATGCACGTTTATGATGATAGATGCACTTTTATGATGATAGATGCACTTTTATGATGGACGGATGCACTTTTATGATGGACGGATGCACTTTTATGATGGACGGATGCACTTTTATGATGGATAGATGCACTTTTATGATGGACGGATGCACTTTTATGATGGACGGATGCACTTTTATGATGGATGGATGCACTTTTATGATGGACGGATGCACTTTTATGATGCATAGATGCACTTTTATGATGCATAGATGCACTTTTATGATGATAGATGCACTTTTATGATGGATAGATGCACTTTTATGATGATAGATGCACTTTTATGATGATAGATGCACTTTTATGATGATAGATGCACGTTTATGATGATAGATGCACGTTTATGATGGATAGATGCACTTTTATGATGGATAGATGCACTTTTATGATGATAGATGCACTTTTATGATGGATAGATGCACTTTTATGATGGACAGATGCACTTTTATGATGGACGGATGCACTTTTATGATGGACGGATGCACTTTTATGATGGATGGATGCACTTTTATGATGGACAGATGCACTTTTATGATGCATAGATGCACTTTTATGATAATAGATGCACTTTTATGATGCATAGATGCACTTTTATGATAATAGATGCACTTTTAGCATGGATAGATGCACTTTTATGATGATAGATGCACTTTTATCATGGATAGATTCAGTTTTAGATGCACTTTTATGATGGATAGATGCACTTTTATGATGGATAGATGCACTTTTATGATGATAGATGCACGTTTATGATGGATAGATGCACTTTTATGATGATAGATGCACGTTTATGATGATAGATGCACGTTTATGATGGATAGATGCACGTTTATGATGATAGATGCACTTTTATGATGATAGATGCACGTTTATGATGATAGATGCACTTTTATGATGATAGATGCACGTTTATGATGATAGATGCACGTTTATGATGGATAGATGCACTTTTATGATGATAGATGCACTTTTATGATGATAGATGCACTTTTATGATGGATAGATGCACTTTTATGATGATAGATGCACTTTTATGATGGACAGATGCACTTTTATTAGTGATGCTCCGATTGATCGGCCGCCGATCATGATCGGCCGATATTGGCAAAAAATAGCTTGATCGGCAACCCCCAAAAGCGCCGATCAAAAAAGCCGATCACGTGACGTAAATAACTCGCGCAACTTTTCCGCATGCGCGACAACACAACAGCAGAGCAGAGCTTGCTTAACAGTGGCAAAATGAGTTCTCCTATGACGGCAATTCAATGGCAATTATAAACGAGCGCACAACTGATGCTGGCGCGCGCGGTAAATGACATTCGCGAGAGGATAACAGATCTACGCGCGAGGAAACGGGAACTCGCGAGCTCATTCAAACCCTGCGCGGGCGCATGACATCTCTGCCCTCGCGCGCGCGCATGATCATTCCCCACACACTCGCGCTTGATCTCCTCTCGCCTGCTGATTTTGCTCGCTCAAACACTTTTATTTTTGGCAGTCGAGGGGCGGGACTTACTGTTTTAATAACCTCAAATGTCATTGTCATTATTTTATTTTTTGGATCTGATGTAGTTAGTTCCTCAACTACATCCATTGTAGTCTGCCTGACCCCTCTTTGTTTTGAAAAATTATACTGTGCCTTATTTGGAAAAGGTGGCCTACAGTAGCCTTATGTTATCTTGTTTTCTAACTACAATTAAATAAATATTGGTGGTTCTTCAAGATTTTCTTGACTCTAGCATATTTCCATTCTGTGATCGGCAGTGATCGGCAATCGGCAGATCATGATTTTGGTGATCGGTAATCGGTGATCGGCCCCAAAAATGCTGATCGGAGCATCACTAACTTTTATGATGATAGATGCACTTTTATGATGGACAGATGCACTTTTATGATGCATAGATGCACTTTTATGATGGACAGATGCACTTTTATGATGGACAGATGCACTTTTATGATGATAGATGCACTTTTATGATGGATAGATGCACTTTTATGATGGATAGATGCACTTTTATGATGATAGATGCACGTTTATGATGATAGATGCACGTTTATGATGATAGATGCACTTTTATGATGGATAGATGCACTTTTATGATGATAGATGCACTTTTATGATGGACAGATGCACTTTTATGATGATAGATGCACTTTTATGATGGATAGATGCACTTTTATGATGCATAGATGCACTTTTATGATAATAGATGCACTTTTATGATGATAGATGCACTTTTATGATGATAGATGCACTTTTATGATGGACAGATGCACTTTTATGATGGACAGATGCACTTTTATGATGATAGATGCACTTTTATGATGATAGATGCACTTTTAGATGCACTTTTATGATGATAGATGCACGTTTATGATGATAGATGCACTTTTATGATGATAGATGCACTTTTATGATGGACCGATGCACTTTTATGATGGATAGATACACTTTTATGGACTTCAAAACAGAAACAGCCATTCACTCCCATTATAAAGCTTGGAAGAGCCAGGTTGTGTTCTTCTCTGCCACTTCCTGTCTGATTATTATTATTATTATTATTATTATTATTTAGGAGTCTTGTGTTTTGATTGAATTATGTTGATTAGTCTTTAAGTTTTGCTCAATAATCTTGTTTATTGTGAGTATATAAGTAAGGTTGGTCATGCCTTAATGTGTTGGTTAAGTTCAACTCTAATGTTAACAAATGAAAGCGTATTACAAAGTGTCACATTTGTGTGTGATTGAATGTGTCAGTGAAGAAGTTTCAGACACATGGCACCATTAATTCAACACCAGCTTTAATCTTCTAACTCTCATTGACTCTTTTCCTGATTAGAACTGCTTTTTTCCTGTTAAATGTGAAATGAAAGGTAAGATCTGGGTCTGATATGGTGCCAGGCCCTGTGTGTGGCCGACCTGTCGTCTGAGGGCAGGAATCTAATTGATTTTATAAGATTTTTGCTTTACAGGTTTTCCTTTTTTTCCCCCAACTGCAAATGAAATGTAATTTTGAATGAATAATGCATCTTCCCTAAAGGCTTCCAAATATTTAAAAGCGTGCAAGGGGGGGAAAAAGAGCACCAAAGCGTTTACGTGACACCGGAAATTGGCAGCGCATCCATCAACACACACAGACGCCAGCACACACAGGGGTATCAGTGTGTTGTGCGTGATGGGTAGACGTCTGCAGGGGGCATTTTACAAAGCATTCTGGGATCTCAGACGCACGCAGAGAGGACACTACACTCGTTACAGCTCATTAAAGAGCTTACGATGATTATTTTAACAGTGTGGGAGTCTGTGACCATGATTTTGTTGAATATCTATCAGACGGATTATGGCTAATATTTTATTACCATGAGCATCACGCTGATTCTTTATCTTATAAAGCTGATTGACTGAACACATGCTAAGCTCTATACCTGCAATTTAGGTTTTACTAGCAAACCTCAAGCACTAAGTATTAAAGTTCAGTGTCCTGCAGCGTGAATGAAGGAAACGTTAAATCAAACGCTTGTCTTATAGAGGTACAGTTTATTTTCACCAGCGTTTTGATGCCTTGATAAAGGCTTGTTGCTGAAACGTTAGTAAAAAACTTATGTGTTCAGTTATATTTGTTTTATTGTAAGTTTTAATGGAATTTTGTTCTGAAATACTTCTGATTGGTTAAGCAACATTGAGCAAATGTTTTTGAATAATGATGCTAGATTGTATATTTGGAAGCTTATTTGTATTTTTGACTTTTTTTTGTTCTTTTTTTTTTAGTTTATTTTGAGTTTATCTTGCAAGTTGCAATTCTAACTTTTGTTGTATTGCAAGTTTGTATCACAGTTCTACCTTTTTTTTTTTTTTTTGTCACATTTTCAAGTTTATATCTGACTTTTTTTCTCTCTCAGAATTGTGAGTTTATATCACAATTTGAGAAAAAGTCTTAAATATAAACTTCTTCCAGTTGCAAGATTAGAGAGTCTGAATTGTGAGAAAAAAGTTGCAATTACCATAATTTCATATATTCCATAATTCCATATATTTGTCTGTTGCTGACTAGTGAAAATGGCATTGGAGATCTTCATAGGAGAGAGAGATCTTTGACATAAGATATTTAGAAAAATGTCTCCTTTATTTTTTATTTTTTTGTCCATACAATGAAAGTCAATGGGGTCCAATCAATGTTGTTTAGACCCCAAAGTTCTTAAAAATAGCTGCTTTTGTGTTGCACAGAATAAAGAAAGACATTCTGGTTCGGAACGAGTAAATTATGACAGAAAATTCATTTTAAAACATGTAATGAACATTAAGGTTTTGATACTGTAGATGTCTAGAAGCTCAGGAGTCTCCAGTTAAAGTAAGAAAAGGAAGAACAAGTGGTAATCAATAAGAAACACCAAGAGTCTAATGAGAGACAGCCTGAAACAGGGACATAAATGTTACATCTTAGCTAAATGGTTTATTAAATTAAGCTAGATGTGTAGCTCTTTTCACAATAATCTTGGTTTCAAAGCAGCTTTACAGAAAATCATTTATAATATCTTAATATCTTCATGACTTGATTAGAGCTGAGCGATAACAGTTACAATTTGCAACGAAACAAACAATCAAACAGTTGAGATTTGCTATATACAATATAAATCGCTTTACTTGAGTGTACTGGAAGCATGTCGATAAAGTTGTACAGAGTTTTATTATAGTTTTGTTAATATTTTGAGTTGGCTTTTATTTTCATGTTAAATTTGGTTGATTTTTTTATGTGCTTTTGTCATTTGAGTATTTAAATATAAATATTGCTATTTATGGTTCAATTTATTTTTCAGTTTTAGTTAGTTTTTATTGATGTATTTCCAGATAATAATTTTAGTACTTAAACTTAAACTTTTTTTTCAGTTTATAAGCCAAAGCAACATTTCAAGTTTTTGTTTAGTTGAATATTTCAAACTAATATTTGTATTTTTATTTAATTTCAGCTAAATTTCTTTTAACAGAAATATTTGTAATAGTTTTAGTTAACAGTATAAACCCTGGACTTGGACAATATATTTTTCTTAGTGGAAGCTTACAAATTCTCAACTCAAATCAGTATTTCTTTATAAAAAATGTATTACATTTATTTTGTATCTAGCTGTGTAAGTAAATATAGAGTCCGAGTCTAGTGTGTGATAATAGCTGACTGACTGTACATCGTCCATTACATGTATTGAAGCAGTGATTTAGAAATGCATTTAATAAGACAGAGAAGATCCTTCATAAAAGATCCAGTTTTCTTTGTTCCCAGGAGAAAAGCAAAGATGAGCATTTTCCTCTGATCCCGAGAGCGAGGGGCCACTCCGGCAATCTGGAGCAAATATCTGATTAACATTCAGCCGTACTTTATCTGAACAGAATACATCATCACGTTTGGCACCGGACCCAATCAGACCATTGAGAAGCTTCACGAGCCAGATTTATTCAAGCGCTGCCAGAAACGTAACTCTGATTGGTCCTCCATTTAGAACATGTCGACCCACAATGCATTCTGTCCTTGTTCCGTATTCAATCTGAATCAAAATCAACTTCCTGTGTTTCTTTATTACAGTGACAATTAAGGGAAATGAGCTCTTCCTGTCCAACAACTCATTCTCATGGAAAGTAAGATAAAAATCCATAAATATCCTCAACAAATAACAAGTGGGTTACACTTCACAATAAGGTCTCATTTGTGAACATTGGTTAACATGCTGAAAAACTGGTGTAGGATTTACTTTGAAACAACTCAGAAATTACTAGTAAATTTCACATATAATTACAAAGAAACGCCAAGTTTTACAGTGCATGAGCTAACAATGAAAAATACTTCTAAAGCATTTATTAATATTAGTTCATATTAATTCCAACATTTACTAATAAATTCAGAATCAAAAGTTGCATCTGTTAATATTATGTTAACATGAACTAACAATGAACAGTTTTATTAACTGGAGTTAACAAAGATTAAAAAACACTGTGACAAATGTTTTTTATTATAACGGGAGTGTAACAATGTTAAAGGCTCAGGGAAGTAGGAGGTGGGAACCGGCGAACAGTAAACATTAATTTAATCACCAAATAAACAAAGAACAAAATGAAAATAAAGTGGCGGCCAATCAAATATATATATATATATATATATATATATATATATATATATATATATATATATATATATATATATATATATATATACAGTGAGGAAAATAAGTATTTGAACACCCTGCTATTTTGCAAGTTCTCCCACTTGGAAATCATGGAGGGGTCTGAAATTGTCATCGTAGGTGCATGTCCACTGTGAGAGACATAATCTAAAAAAAAAAAATCCAGAAATCACAATGTATGATTTTTTAACTATTTATTTGTAAAAAATAGGAGCAAAAATAAAATTATTTTATAAAATAAAATATAAATATTAGTTGAAATATTCAACTAAAAATGTTTAAATGTTGCCTTGTGAATAAACTGAAAAAAGTTTAAGTTGAAGTACTAAAATTATAGCAGCAAATCAGGGACGACTGCCACATAAACTAAAATAAAGCACGAAACATAGTCCAGGCCTGGTCCTCTCTCTTCCTTCACTGTCGTCACTCCTCCTGTTATCCTTCCGGAGCTCCTCCGTGGGTGACGCTCATTAGCGTTCGCTCCGTTCCCGCGGCTCTCGGCCCCGCCCTGCTCGCCACAGGGAGTTTTCGTGAGAGTGCAGAGTTCAGTGATTGACAGCCTTAAGAGGCATCACACTACACTTCTCGTTCCCTTGACTTATATTCAAACGCATGTGAATACGTCAGACCGCAAACGCAAGCTCATGCAAAAGTTTTCACTGTGTTCCAAAGTTCAAGTTTGGTGAACTCTGACCTGCGAATTCGCATCATGTGAAGTCGAAGGAGGATACGTCATGGTGTGACCTCTTTCCTGCATTAAAAGAAAGATATTTTTGCAGTAAAGACGAGTAGACTGTACATATTTTTTTACATTTTGGATAGAATGTATAACTATTTGTTGAATGTAGAATTTGTTTATAAAAAGACGCTGTGGAGTGACATATCAAGGCCGTTACAGTGTCTGTGTAAATTTCCTGTGCTCAATGTCTGGTGTGACCGCGGTTTTAGTGATTATAAAGGGAGGGAAGGAAGACTGGAAGGAGGACAGGAGGGAAGGAAACAAAGGCAAAGGAAACGAAGCCAGGAAGGAAGGAAGGAAGGAAAAAAGATGGGAAGGATGGAAGGAAAAAGATGGGAAGGAAGGAAGGAAAAAAGATGGGAAGGAAGGAAGACTGGAAGGAAGAAAGTAAGGATGGAAAAGATGGGAAGGAAGGAAGGAAAAAAGATAGGAAGGAAGGGAAAAGATGGGAAGGAAGGAAGGAAGGGAAAAGATGGGAAGGAAGGAAGGAAGGAAGGAAAAAAAAGATGGGAAGGAAGACTGGAAGGAAGGAAGGAAAAAGATGGGAAGGAAGACTGGAAGGAAGGATAAAAGATGGGAAGGAAGACTGGAAGGAAGGAAGGAAGGAAAAAAAAAAGATTGGAAGGAAGACTGGAAGGAAGGAAGGAAAAAAGATTGGAAGGAAGACTGGAAGGAAGGAAGGAAAAAAGATTGGAAGGAAGACTGGAAGGAAGGAAGGAAAAAAGATGGGAAGGAAGGAAGGAAGGAAGGAAGGAAGGAAGGAAGGAAGGAAAAAAAAGATGGGAAGGAAGACTGGAAGGAAGGAAGGAAGGAAGGAAGGAAGGAAGGAAGGAAGGAAAAAAGATGGGAAGGAAGGAAAAAAAGATGGGAAGGAAGGAAGGAAAAAAGATGGGAATGAAGGAAGGAAGGAAGAATAAAGATGGGAAAGAAAGAAAGAAAGAAAGAAAGAAAGAAAAAAGCTAATGGAACTACACTGATTTCTTCCCAAGTATTTTGGTCTTGTTTTCCAGTTCAAATATCAAAAAATTCTTAAATCAAGATGCATTTACTGGAGAAGCAAAACGACTGAAGATATTAAGTATCAAAATAATGTGAGTTTGAGCTTAAAACAAGAACAAATATCTGCAAATGGGAAACATGAACTTAATCTAAAGAAAAAACTATTATTTCATTAAATTATTGCATTAAATTATTTCAATTATTTATAAAGTATATTAATATTTAATAATATTTCTGGTTTTAAACAAAAAAAAGATAATTTTTTTCTTAATTTATTATATAAATTCTTGTGCAATTTTGCTTTTCCAGTAAATGTTGATTTATTAATGTTTAGATATTTGTGCTGGAAAACGACAAAAATACTGTAAATACTGTTTTGTAAAGTGTTGTCTGTCTAATATGATTGACTTTAGGACAGTTTTCCTGTGATTTCAGGCTGTAAACGCGTCTTTCACGATGTCAGGATTGGATGTCTGCGAGTCATGTGACTGAACGCCTCGTGATCTCCTTCACATGAGGTCAGTGTCTCTCTGGCCGTTAAATGACTGCAGTGTCGCGAGTGTGTGTTCGCTTCATTTACTGTTGTCCAAACATCTGTCTGTCTCGCTCTCTCTCCCTGCAGGTTTGTGTTTATGGCATTAGTGCTGTCTCACATGGCTGTACTTCACAAGGAGGATATGTGTAATTATATTAAACATGCTCCATCTACTAACGCCCCGCTCAACACACACACACACACACACACACACGCTTTCTGCACTGCCTGGATAAGCAAATCTCTCTCTCTCTCTCTCTGTCTGTCTGTGTCTCTCGCCCCCGCCACATCTCTGCACCCTCTGAATTCTCGTCACGGTCGTTAAGGGAAATTATATTTACTGTATGTTTGTTCATCTGTGAGTTCTCTTTATTTTCTAATGTGAACTATCAAGTGCAACACTGCTCATCCACTTCTTCAGCGGCCTTGCTTATACGGATTGGATTTTTCCCATTGGGATTTTTATGAAGTCTTTGTTAAAGAGTTTTAAGTCATGAAACAACCAGCAAATCGCAAACTTTGTTTTGAAGCAGGAAGTTTTTAAGATACAACGACTTTATTGAGGGAAAGAAATGCAGTCCCATGAAGCATTGCAAGTGACATAAATATAAAACTACAGGGAAATATAAAAAATATTGATTTAAAGCTATATATATATATATATATAAACAACACAATCATTCAATTCATTTTAAAAATCATTAAAAAAAAAATTATAATATATATATATATATATATATATATATATATATATATATATATATATATATATATATATATATATATATATATATATATATATATATATATATATATATATATATAAACACAATCATTCAATTCATTTTAAAAATAATTTGAAATAATTCTGGCTTTTGGCTTTAACAAGAATATACAATTGATTAACAACCTCATTAAGTTATTAAAAAATCCAGTAAAAAAAAAAAAATCTAATTAAAAATCAATTCCCCTAATTAGAACAATTGAGATATATATACAATACTTAATTTAATAGCTGCTTTTTAAAAACAAAATCTGTAAAATGAACAATATATAGTTTCTGTGTTCTTGTGTACAAAAGTGTCATATTCAGTATTATTATCAAATTAATTTTATCAACATAATTTGAGATCTCAGGGGTTGCTTTTATAAAATAGTTTATACTTAATATACTTTTTTATATATATTAATAGTTTGTTAAAACAGTTAAACTTACACAGATGTTTGGGAACCTCACTGAATTCTGGACATACGATAAAAAACATAAATCTATGAAAAATATTGTAATACTTTAAATCTTTGTTCCTCCATAGACCATTCAGAAAACGTACCCATGATTTTTAAATACAGTCCCAGTGTTATTGTGATATCAGTGTTATACTATTATATTTTTTATATTGTCTTCATTTTCATTTTAGTTGTCTATAATTTTGATTAAGTTTTAGTTTGAGTTTAAACTAAGCGAAAATAAGAAATGTTGTTTTATTATCTATAGCTGAAATAAAAGTTTACATTTATTTGATTGCAGTTCATATTTGAAGTAATGCAAATGTTTGTATGGTTTCAGCTTTAGTTAACGATAATAACCCTGTTTCATCTGTCTGTCTAATGTCTGCAGATGCACAATATTTTATGCTGCGATTAACGGATAATTAGAATGTGGCAAGACCAGAAATCAATATTCAGAAGCGAGATCTTTCTACTTCCACATGCAATATGAGGGGTTATATAAAGTTAATGAAAGTCTGAGGTGTGTTGTGATGTTGGGCTGGAAACATAATTCAAGATCTCAATGCAGTGTAATGCCAGCTGGGACCCACAGCGCTCTCTCTCTCTCTCTCTCTCTCTCTCTCTCTCTCTCTCTCTCTCTCTCTCTCTCTCTCTCTCTCTCTCTCTCTCTGTGTGTGTCTCTTTCTCGCTGCTTCAAGGCTGTAGGCTATGCAGAAACATTCTTCTATTCTCACTCGTGTTTTTCACTGCTTATTGATGTCTCTCTCTCTCTCTCTCTCTCTCTCTCTCTCTGTATAGTACGAGGTCATCGGTCAGCCCTGATCTCACTGACCTTTGAAATAAAGAGTCAGACTATCAATCTAGATACTTTGTTCCAAACCTTAGTGCGCTACACAGACAGCACCCTTCTAAGGGAACATCCTGAATGAAGTCGAAATGAACCTCGTAAGTGAGTCATTTGGACAGATATTGGGTAAAATAGCTTTATAGGTTTTTAAATTAATTCTATATGCATTTATAATTGACATTTAATTCATTTTAGAACTGAGCCAGTGGCTGTGTTTCCATCCACCTATTATTATTAGCATTTTGGGATATCGCATTAAAAACGCTGGATGGAAAACGCCAAGATGTTCATAAATTCAAAAAGTAACTGGTGGTGACTGCTGATTGGCTCTTTTCTTCAGAAGGCGGGACTTATTTTACTAGAGCTGCCATATTTGGGCGTTCCTATTTCTCCCATTCATTGTTATAGCAGTGGTCTACAGTCTCTGTCACTTACACTAGTGTCTGTCTGTCGCGTATGATATGAGCAGATATGGATGTTACAGCATCTCTTCACTTCTCATTGTTTCTTCTCCTCTCTCTCTCTCTCTCTCTCTCTCTCTCTCTCTCTCTCTCTCTCTCTCTCTCTCTCTCTCTCTCTCTCTCTGTGTACCGCAGGGACTCGTGCCATGCTGTGTTGGGTGGCACCCATGTGCCCTCGACTGCTGACTCCTACACTTCCATTGTGAGATTTATGCTAAACAGGCATATCTTAATTGCATTATTCAAAATAATTAGCTAATATATTTTTGCATAATGACAAGGTAAGCAAATAGTGTCTCTGTGCTCTGTGTGCCGTGGCTGGGAAACTTTGCAAAATTAATAGACTCCCAAAATTACTAATTACCTCGTTTTTCCCTGCATTTCAGAGAGGACTCGCTTCCTCCCGAGTGCTGCAGCTTCTCTGTGTGTGTGTGTGTGTGTGTGTGTGTGTGTGTGTGTGTGTGTGAGCAATTGATCTAAAGCATACGTATATAATGCATTATAATCTAAATGTTAACTTTTATAATAACTTTATCAGGCATGGTTTTCTTAAATAATCGTGAAAACAGTTATAAAACATAACGCACCTATTTTTGACTATAGCTTTTTTATTGTATAATGCACTATAACATAAAAATCTGGTATTTGTGATGAGTTTCATGAAATGTATTAAAATGCATAATTATAACCATGAATATGCAAGTATTATAATGCATAATATTACATAATAAAACACCCTTTTTTTGTTTGATTATTATATTATAATGCATTGCACTCTTTAGTGGTATAACCATTCATATGCAAGTATTATAATTCATAATATCACATCATGAATACCTTTTTTTGTTTGATGAAATGCATTATAATGCATTATATTCGTTAGTGGTATAACCATTCATATGTAAGTATTATAATTCATAATATCACATCATTATTACTTTTTTGTTTGATGAAATGCATTACACTCCTTGCTGGTTTAGCCACGCATATGTAAGAATTATAATGCATTATAACTGTTGCTGATCTACAGTACATACTGCACAATGATATCTATTAATCATACTCTAGATAATGAATATTTTCTTTATTTGTGGAAAGTAGCGAACACTTATCTTCCCGAAGATGAACTGGCCTCTCCAGTCGAGTGCATTATTTAAACTCTCCACTGCTTGAGCTTTTAAAGCACAAACGCTGTTTTCTTACCACACCATAATCACAGTAATTAATAGAGCGGATTCAGTATCTCTGACTATCAGGTGCTGGTCGTTCATCAACGCGGCATTAATGAACATTTGGCCTGGAGTTTCCCAGGCTTTATTAGCAGATCTGTAGTGGTTTGTGGAGTTCCTGATACCCTGCTTTTTCCACTGAAACCTCTCTCTCTCTCTCTCTCTCTCTCTCTCTCTCTCTCTCTCCTGAAATTATTCCATCAGCTGTACAATGACCCAAACAAAGTGCTCAGACAGTTATAGTCATGCTTTAAAATGCCTGAATGTAATTGCATTAAATATAAAATAGGATTTATTTATTGTAAAGGAGGATGGCACAGTAGTTGCCAGGGTGTTGCTATGCAGTTTCTAAGGTATTCTGAATAGTTATTCACAGGTTGCTAGGGTGTTCTGGGTGGTTGCCAGGATGTCGCTAGACAGTTTCTAAGCTGTTCTAAGTAGTAGTTTGCAGGTTGCTTGGGTGTTCTGGGTGGTTGCCAGGATGTTGCTAGGCAGTTTTTAAGGTGTTCTGAATAGTTATTCACAGGTTGCTAGGGTGTTCTGGGTGGTTGCCAGGATGTTGCTAGACAGTTTCTAAGCTGTTCTAAGTAGTAGTTTGCAGGTTGCTAGGGTGTTTGGGTGGTTGCCAGGATGTTGCTAGGCAGTTTTTAAGGTGTTCTGAGTAGTAGTTTGCAGGTTGCTAGGGTGTTCTGGGTGGTTGCCAGGATGTTGCTAGACAGTTTCTAAGCTGTTCTGAGTAGTAGTTTGCAGGTTGCTAGGGTGTTCTGGGTGGTTGCCAGGATGTTGCTAGACAGTATTTAAGGTGTTCTGAGTAGTTGTTTGCAGGTTGCTTGGGTGTTCTGGGTGGTTGCCAGGATGTTGCTAGACAGTATTTAAGGTGTTCTGAGTAGTTGTTTGCAGGTTGCTAGGGTGTTCTGGGTGGTTGCCAGGATGTTGTTAGGCAGTTTTTAAGGTGTTCTGAGTAGTTGTTCGCAGGTTGCTAGGGTGTTCTGGGTGGTTGCCAGGATGTTGCTAGACAGTTTCGAAGGCTTTCTGAGTAGTTATTTACAGGTTGCTTGGGTGTTCTGGGTGGTTGCCAGGATGTAGCTAGGCAGTTTTTAAGGTGTTCTGAGTAGTTCACAGTTTGCTATATAGGGTGTTATTGGTTGTTGCTAGGGTGTTGCTATGCAGTTTCTAAGTGTTCTGAATAATCTTTTGCAGGTTACTAGGGTGTTCTCTGTGGTTGCCAGGATGTTGCTAGACAGTTTCTAAGGTGTTCTGAGTAGTAGTTCGCAGGTTGGTAGGGTGTTCTGGGTGGTTGCCAGGATGTTGCTAGACAGTTTCTAATGTGTTCTGAGTAGTAGTTCACAGGTTGCTAGGGTGTTTAATGTCTATATGAGTTTAATAGTTGGTGTTGGAGGTGATGAGCACAAGTACTAGCAAACACACCGAATAAAGCTCAGAGTAAGTTGTACAAATGGGATGAACATTCGTCTGTTTTTACTGTCAAGACTAACATTGATGTCTTCCTGTCACATTCTTAATTAAGGACCTCAGTGGAAAGCTTGAATAAGGAACAGCTCCGGTCTTAACGAGACTCAGTTTTGGCACCGACTCAACGGCTGCTATGACAACTCGCGGCCCTATAGGAGCGGACAACAGACAGTGAACGGCATTAGAGCCTCTGCCCAGAGAACACAATAGATCACAACTTCATGGATCCCCCAATTTAGACTTCAACCCGCTTGTTTAAGGAGGAACGTTCGCTTTGGTCCTGCTTCCCGAATGGCGTCGGATCCGGACCACCTTAATGTTCAGTCCCTGCCAGCGAGGCGAGCTTTGTTCAAACTGACAGGAATTGGCAGGCAGCCATTTTGTTCGCAAATTTGCATAAACGCCAAATGGTGTCTGTTTCCTGTAGGTCTTCTAGAATTCTCTTTAAGCAGAGCTGTGTGTGTGTGTGAGCTTCATCAGGACACACTCCTCCTCATCCCTGTTGTGAAGTCGATGAGTTTCACACTGATGCATATGTGTCGTGCCGAACCTTATTTTAGCTGGATTATTCCATGACCCCATGAAACAACAAGCTAGGAGACGTGAAACTGTCCTGCATTTCATGCTTTTTCCCATCCTCTTTGTTAGGGAACGTCCCCAAAACCCGTCATTTCACCCTAAAATCAAAAGGAAATGAGAAGATATATACTGCTGAAATATAGATCTAGATTTTTTGAACTGTGACGTTATTTTCATGACAATTAAGCACATTTTCGGTTCAATTTGTGAAGTGATAATGATTATTTATTGTTCTTTCTTCAGTTTATGCTAAACACTTTATGGGTAACACTTTATTTTACTGTGTCATTGTTACATGTTACACATAGTTACTGTAATAACTAAATTGTGCATAATTACATGCAACTAACCCTAAACCAAACCAAATCCTAATCCTATAGTAAGTACATGTAGTTTCTTAATATTAATCAGTTCTTAAATGTAGAATTACAGTGTAACAAAGACACCTTAAAATAAAGTGTAACCAGTTATTTTAAGGTGTCAGTGTTACAGTGTAATTATATGTTTAAGTACTGAGTAATAATAATTAACGACATGTACTTACTATAGAGTTAGGGTTGGATTAGGGTTTGGTTTAGGGTTAGTTGCATGTAATTATGCATATTTTGTAGTTATTACTACAGTAACTACATGTAACAAGGACATTGTAAAATAGTGATACCAAGTAAATTTGATAATTAATTTAATTAAATCTATTTATTACAATATTTTTGATCTTTGAAGGAATGGGATTCACACAAAAAAATATGTAAAATACGTAAAAGCATAACAAAAATGATAATATAAGGGGAACAATACTGAGTTTTAACTGTTTAATCTGCACTGATAGTTGCTTTTTATAACTATTAGTTGTCAAGTCTAGTCATTTATATATAAAAATCTCAACTGTTTGATTGTTTATATCATCGCAAAATATAGTTATATTATCGCCCAGCTCTAATCTGCTAAATACAGCTATACGGCATGAAGATTTTAAGATATTATAAGAATTAACATCATGATTTCTGCTGCTTTGAAAGAATGTGTGCTATGAAAAGAGCATTACAACTAAATTTGACTTGACTAGTTTACCGAAAATTATGTTTTAAAATCATTTAGTTGCTATCATCTGCTGTCAAACCTGTTTGTTTAGGCCTATTTATTTATTGCGGATGTCAAAAGTGCAGAAAACGCATCGAACATCAACTCTCTTTCCTTACCACATCTTTCAAGCGTCTAAAATCGCACCAATAAACACTGTAAAAGTAGTTCAGAAGTCATAGGGGAAGATTATCAGTGAATAACCGCTTAAATATGAGTGTGTTCCTCACATAAATCATGATATGACTAATTTTTGGTGTGTTTTTGTTCATTTTAGTTGTTTTGAAAGTAAAAACAAGTAATTTTGGCCACTTTAAGTGCATCTTCCCTCCTGTTTTAATCCTTATACTGCAAATAAATCTCGATGTTAGGGTGAAATGCGACCTGGACGTGACCAAACAACATCTGAAGGTCCATCTTCATTAGATGAGACTCACGGAGAACCCCGAGATCACCGTAAACCAGTGTTCGCCATAATACTCATCTCATTACTTTTAAATAACATCAGGCACACAAATATTTAAACAAGCATCTGTGAGATGAGAGGAAATCATGCAAATATGAAAAGGGTCTGGAAATGAAGGATTGTGGGATGCGGGCGGCTGACATCTTGGCACGGTGAGCTGATCAATTAGTCTAATCACACCAGTGTCAGCGCTGAGGTTGCATTAATATTCAATTAATGGTCTGAATCCCTCCTAAAGCTTCTAGAGCCTTCTGGTGCGCAATCCGACACCTCGCGCTCCCATTGGCTGTCGAGTGTTTCATCGCTATGGAAATAGCAATCGTTGTTGATGGCGTTGCTATGGTTGGAGTGTGTGCGGTGACTGCGGGTCTTTACTGACCATAAACACGTTTGCAAATAAAACCAAACACGCGATTTTTAGACGAGAAGTTTGGCGTACCGGATGACCCGACACAACAAACACTGTCTGTGTACAATGTTTTTTTTTCTCTCTCTCTCTCTCTCTCTCTCTCTCTCTCTCTCTCTCTCTCTCTCTCTCTCTCTCTCTCTCTCTCTCTCTCTCTCTCTCGCGCTCTCTCTCTCTCTCTCTCTCTCTCTCTCTCTCTCTCTCTCTCTCTCTCCCCCAGAGCGGTTTCTCCTGGAGCAGATGGATGTTGTTCAGGCGCTGTTTCGTGTGTGTGTGTGTGTGTGTGAGAGATTCCAGTATTCCGCTTTTCCAGGTCAGGGAGGATTTGGTTCTGCCTGGCTGCCTGTTTTGGGCTCTTATACTTGGGTTAATTAGTTAATGTTACTAATATGTAATTTGAGTGTTTGGGTTATTGGGCCTTTGACCCCCTTTTTTTTTTGCAAAGCTAAATCATATTTGAATAGAAATATCTGATTATGTTTGAAACAAGGTTTTTATACAAAATTAAGTTATCACTGTGAAAGTGCTAGTAAATTTCACAAATAATTACAAAGAAATGGCAACTAACATCTAAAATCATGAAGTGCGAAGACTGAAGTAGTGCAGTTTTTTCTTGTAAAACGCATCTTTATTTGCTACTTCGAAAAATAAACAGCTGAAGTGAAATAGTTTTGCCAAGGAAAATTGTTTTTGATGTACTAAAGTAACTAAAAATGAATTAAAAACTGTATAGATAGACATATTGAAAAAACGAAGAATGACAAAAATACAACAAAATTACAAAAACTTTAAAATAAAACTAATTCACACTATTAATAAGAAACCAAAATATATCATTGATACTAAATGTGTGCTGCATAGTACATAGTATAAACCGAGTCACAATTTTGGTTTAAAATAAAGATCACGATTCTCCCACAACTAAACATAAATATATAATTCGGTTTGAGTGAATGATTCAATGACTCACTCATAAAATCTTCAGAAAGGTGATTTACTCTATTTTGATCACTACCGTACACATCAGTGTTTATATCCAAACTATAATATTTTATCCCAGTGCTTCTGTGATGATCTGAATGGTTGTAAAACAGAAATAATGAAACTGTGTGGTTGAAAAGACTGTTTGTGAAGCTGATTCATATCTATCCATGTTATTCTTACACCACATGCGTGAATTATGGGTGTAACTTCCGTTAAGCTGTAAACAATCAGTGAAACGCTCTATGAACGCAATACGTTAAAAAAGTGTCACAATGAGATGACATTAATCTACTCGCCCTTCAACCATCGAACATTGACAGGAAATTTAAAAGTGTAAAAGCATCAACGAGGTACTTTAAACAGATCAAATAACCCCAAGAGCACGAGTCTTTGGTTAAATATCACTGTAGTAATATATATATTGTGTATCTTATGTTGCCTTAATCAGAATTGATCATTAACGTCAGCATTGCGTGATGTTATTTCAAAGTGAATATCATTCTGACAGATTATAAATTGCATTTGCCTGTGAAAACAAACCTGGAAACAAAGAGACGTGAGGATTTGAGGAGAATAATGAGAGATTCTTCTGCATTCCAGTGAATTATTAATGGAATATATCACAATTAAATTCGGGAGAACAGACCACAAATGTGCAGTATGTGTTGTCCTTCTTCATACTTTTACAGCGGATTGCAAAGGGGGAAAGAAAATAGTCACGAGGAAAAGAAAGCAGCGACTTGCCATCGATATTCTCGTTATAACACGTCACGTTAAAATACCAAGTGTATCGTTATTCTCATCAAGGGAAACTGACGATCAGCTTTATTTGTAGGGCAACTTTATGATTTGAAATGATTCGTTTTAGTCTTTTTGAATGGAAGTTCCCCAAACCGGAAGTGCGACCCATAATTCAACACGCAGTAAACTCGTCAGGAATAAGGCGGATAGATGACAACGGCTCTCTCTGGATCACAACACAGATCTGAATGTTCGCTTTTTTCAATTAATGACATACTGTGCTGAACTAGTATTGAAGGATCCCATTCTGGAAGAAAAAACACGACTAAAAACCACAAGCATGCATCCATATGCTAGTATGAACACATGCATCTAAACGAGGATGTATGACAGACTTGTATCATTTTATATAAAGCTAATTATGACTTCAAATGAAGCATTTTTACAATTTACACATTTTTTTTTTCTTCTCAAATGAGGACATCCCCAGATTTACCATAAAAAATAAATGAATTTATCGTGTCTCTCTTTGTCTGTGTTCGTGTGCATGTGAATGTTTGTCAGATCTGTGCCGTTCAACCTCTGGCCTTCAGAGAACTTCACCATCTGTTGTGCTGCTAAAACTAGAGCACGTTCTGTAAACCAACTTCTCTTCACACCAAACATCATCTTCTTTTCTGTAATCTACAGCTTTCCTCTTTTGTCTTTCAGCTCCTGTATCCACAAGCTCCGGATAAATCGGCTTCAGAAACCGTGAAACGTCGTGTTTAAGAAGTGCCACGGCTTTCAAAAGCTGGAACACGGATGAAAGATTTATGAAGTGTTGGACGCAATTAAACGAGCTGATGCTCAGTTCTCGTCTCTGTTTCACCTGTGGCCCACCAGACGGCAGAACCCGTGTGTGAGCACAGGTTGAGCCCAGACAGCACCAGGTAGCGTGCGTGTGCGTGTGTGTGTGTGTGTGTGCGCAGACGGGTCCCACAGGGTGAGCTACTACAGCTGTAGACAGACACCGAATTTGCTGCATCTGCTGTCCCGACATCTGTAGACTGGGCCGAAGACGTGTGTGTGTGTGTGTCTGTCTCTGTACAGTCATTCTGCTGAAGTCAGAGACCTGACATCAGTGGAACAACAATGCAAAATAATATTATTAGGGAAAAAATTAAATGACGATAATATAAATATTGAATAATAAAAACAAAAATAACAATGAATGAGGCATTTATATAGCGCTTTCATATGTACTACTGTAAATATTCAAAATCCACTTTGGATGATGCGAAGATAACTCACCCCTTACAAAAAATAACAATATAAAATACAAAAAATAACTAAATAAAATGCAAAAAGAAAAAAAAACAATAACTCACACCTTACAAAAAAATAATTTATGCATAGGTGTTTGTATTTATACATGTGTATTTAATAATAAAGCAAAAAAAATGCATGCATTTGGAACATGTTTTCATGCCTGTGTACGCATCTAATTACGCATGTAAATGAAATCTGAAATAAAATAAGTTAATAGTTTTATAATTATTATTATTTATAGCATTATAATATATGATAAACATATATAACAATAATGATAATATATGTGCGTTTGAATGTAATTTAATGTATATTTTTTCATTTAATTTGAATAATAAAAAATAATAAAACTATATAGACATGAAAAAAATAAACTTTTACGTACATTAAAATTAAAACAAATTCAAAATATTAATAAAAAATATAATAACACTGCCTCTATTAAACTTAATTACAGTGAAAATTGAATAATACAGTGAAAACCGTAGTGTCCACCAAAAAATATTTGATAAACCTCATATTTTGTAGGATATATAAAAGAAAATAATGTCAAATTAAATTAATATGTTTCTTATACATACATGTACACACACAAAAACATATTTAAACTAGGGCTGTGAAATGATTAATCGCGATTAATCGCATCCAAAATAAAAGTTTGTGTTCACATAATATATGTGTGTGTACTGTGCATAATTATTTTGTATAAATACACACACACATGCATGTATATATTTAAGAATTTTTTTTTATTTATACATAAAATATTTATATTTATATATAATACAAATTATATATACAGTATATTTAAGCAAATATTTCTTAAATATATACATGCATGTGTGTGTATTTATATATACAAAATAATTATGCACAGTACACACTCATATATTATGTGAACACAAACTTTTATTTTGGATGCGATTAATCACGATTAATCATTTCACAGCCCTAATTTAAACATGTACAGATATGCATATTTTATATATATATATATATATATATATATATATATATATATATATATATATATATATATATATATATATATATATATATATATATATATATATACACACACACACACACATTTTACACCAAATAATAAATTATTTCATTTGTTTAGTGTAAAATATGGTTATCATTAAAGAAGCATCAGATCTGCCTTGATCTCAAATGAGTTTCATACTGTACATTTTAGAAAAGTGTCGGTGAAGGGTAGGAGCTGATGTTAGTGTGAGTGTGTGTGTTGGTATGTGAGTGTGTGTTTGTGAATGTGTGTGAGTGTCTGTGTGTGTGTGTGTTTGAGAATGTGTGTGTGTGTGAGTGTGTGTTTGAGAATGTAAATATATGTGTGTGCGCATTTGAGTGTGTGTATGTGAGCATGTGTATGTAAGTATTTTAGTGTATGTGTGTGCTTACACGTGTGAGTGAGTGTGAATGTATGTGAGTGTGTGTGTGTGTGTATGTGAACGTGAGTGTGTGTGAGTGTGTGTGTGTGTGTGGTTCAGAGGTTTGAGCAGCTGTGCTCTGGCAGGAGTGTGTATGGGGTGTTCGGGGGTCCAGGTGCCTCGTCTCTGGCGTCGCCTGCAGTGCTGCCGTCGGGCTGAGAGGTAATCAGGCAGCAAAGCTCTTCTGACGGACCGCACACAAAATACACACACAAAACTACTCAGCACACTACTAATTTCATTTGGCCCGCAGGAAATCCTGTGAGAGAGACAGATACAGAGAGAGAGACAGATCGAGATGCTGTGATGAAGTCGTGGTGAACGTTCCACATAATGGATCTCTCATCCAAAAACGATGACAGTCAAATCAACATTTCAATTGAACAAAACATACAGTGTGTTTGTGTGTGTGTGTGTGTGTGTGTGTGAGAGAGAGATGCTGTCAGCCCTGTGAATGATGAAATAAACCTGCTTGTATATGGATTTGTCCAGTTGTCACCCGTACAGTGAAAAACACGTGCAGATCTCCAGCTCTAGAGAGACGGTTAATGTCTCGACATCTGGGAAAACTGCACCAGTCCATCAGTGCGCATGAAAACATCATTTATTCATTCTTTATGCATTATTTACATCTATTGTCAGTGTTTTAATTAACACCAGCGTTTTGTGTTGGTAAGTCAATCTTATATTCTTCATCGTACTCATATTCGTCATGTTCTTTTGTTTGTTTGATCCATTCCCTATAAATAAGGCTTATCCCACAAAGGACGTGAAAACAAGAGATACGAGGGGAATCAAATGTATGTATTTTTTTTCTTTCCTTAAATTCATTTATTTATGTTATTATATTTTAATATATCAAGTAAAATTATTTAAATTATATAAAAAAAAATAATGTCAATTTCAAATGTATGCTTTTTTTTCTTACATTTATTTACTTGTCATATTTTTTAATTTCCATTGCAAATAAATGCTGTTCTTTTGAACTTTATTCATCAAAGAATCCTTAAAAAATAAAATGTATCAGTTTCCACAAAAATATGAACTGTTTTCAACATTAATAATAATCATAAATGTTTCTTGAGCATCAAATCATCATATCAGAATGATTTCTGAAGGATCATGTGACACTGAAGACTGGAGTAATGATGCTGAAAATTCAGCTTTGATCACAGGAATAATCGATCCTCTTTGATCACACTTTACTATATATTCACAAAGAAAATAATTATTTTGAATCGTAATAATATTTCACAATTTCTACTGTATTTTTTGCAATCAAAAACATAAATTCCCTCCAAATGCAACAGTGCATTGCTTGAGCGCTATGGTAAAACATGAGCCTTTTTTTTTTTTTTTGGTAAACATATCACGTATTTGTATTTTGTTTAGATGATCCAGGTATTGAAGCTGAATTCAGGAAGACAAAAGACTGCAGAAAAAATTATTTAATTCCATCCAGGTAAAAATATTCTCTTTCTCAGACAGAATTTACTGGTTGACAATTGCGTTTTGCTCTTTCCTGTATCTATACTAATAGATCTTCTTGAATGCATGTCATTCATCACAGACACACACTCACACACTGGTGTAATGTGTGTGTGTGTGATGCTGTTCAGGCTGTCTGCACCTGTTCGCTATAATGCTGAGGATCCAGCAGGTGTGTGTTACTCCTGAACAGGTCATTAATTTTCATATTTACTGACCTGAGCTTCGTTACCTGCTTGTTTCCGTGCCTTTTTGATTCCTATTGTTTCTATGAAAGCAATTACAGAACAATAGTATGTGTAATTAAAGCATAATCAAGTAATGTGAGGCCACGGCTTCACTCAGAGACAATTAAAACACACACTCGCACACATGCGTCGCGCTCTCTTTCTCAGGTGCGCACCAAACGGGAGTTCAGGTATAGACGAGCACCTGTAGTGTTCATTAATGGTGTAAGAGAGTGTGTGTGTGTGTGTGTGTGTGAGAGAGCGAGAGAGAGAGTGAGTGTGTGTGTGTGTGTGTGTGTGTGTGTGTGTGTGTGTGTGTGTGTGTGTGTGTGTGTGTGTGTGTGTGTGTGATAGTGCGAGTGAGTGAGTGAGTGTGATAGTGAGTGTGTGTGTGATAGTGAGTGTGTGAGTGAGTGCGAGAGAGAGAGTGTGTGTGTGAGTGTGAGTGTGAGTGTGAGTGAGTGAGTGAGTGAGTGAGTGAGTGAGTGAGTGAGTGAGTGAGTGTGTGATAGTGAGTGTGTGATAGTGAGTGTGTGATAGTGAGTGTGTGATAGTGAGTGTGTGAGTGAGTGCGAGAGAGAGTGAGTGAGTGAGTGAGTGAGTGAGTGAGTGAGTGAGTGAGTGAGTGAGTGAGTGAGTGAGTGTGTGAGTGTGTGAGTGAGTGTGAGAGAGTGTGTGTGAGTGTGTGTGTGAGAGACTGTGGGCAATATGAATTAGAAAACCCCACACACTCACAGTGTTGCCGTCTATTTCAGTCACGTCTGAATCACAGTGAGCTTAAAATGGCTGTAAATCTGTGAGTAATGAATGATCCGAACAGAAGGTGACTATTAATAAAAACAGCCAAACAACAGTTACTAGTGACAAATAATTGTGCAGTTACTAATTTTTGTACTGTTGTTTTGTTTTTGCATTTTGCAGATCACTGCAATAGTTTTTCTGCTCTGGAAATCTCTAGTATTGTCAAGTTTCCTGATAATTCCCGCTGGTTTTCTGTCATCATGGGAACACTAGCATTCTGTATATAATTATAAACATTTAAAAATATCATAGTATTGGTTGTGTATTGATGTAAACGTCGTTCAAATATGCCTTTGCCCGGAAATCACATCAAATTACATCAAATTACATGTTTAATTTGCCAAATCTCCATACGGAAATGCTCTATATACAAGAACAAACACAGACAAGGACTTTGTCTCATTTCAACAATCAATCCACCATGTTATTTTGATTATTCTCTTATTGTGTGTTCATATATAGCCCAATCTTCCTCTTCTCTCCTTTCCACAAATGTGAAATCAGGATCATGATTTGTCATTTTTTTGGGAAACATCCAGCTTGAAGCCTTGTTTACCGCCATCATCCTTCCATCTGTGTGTTTCTCGTTCTCTCTGCTCTTTATTAATAAGTGTGTGTGGCCACTTCGGTCCAAACTTCATTTCCTGCGTTCGTCTGATTGCGTGAATAATTCGTGAGTAATTAGACGTGACGTCATCGCTGCCACTTACAGAGATGCTTCACACAGACTCACGTTAGTCAGAGGATCAAAACAGCCTTGTCCTGATATATCAATCATCTTGCTCTAATTAGCGGATGGTTTTGGTATCTTGTAACTGTTATTAGTGTATTGTGTGTCTTCTAATGAAACCAATTGAGCTGTTCCTTTCTGCTCAGATGCAGACGCCGTTAAGAGGCGATCGAGCGCTTTATCAGATGAGGCCTAATTATCAGACCGCAAATACACTTCAAAGAGACACTACACACACACACACACACACACACCAGCTCTGAACATTAGAAAAGTCAAACGTCATCTGTGAGTTTTGATTGTAAAAACAAACAAATCGTGTGTCCACTAATACACATACAATGGAAGTCAATGGAGCAAGAAACATGGAGCTTGTACTTTTGTCAAAGCACTTGGATATAACTTCAACAAGGCATGAAGCCTCTACAAGCTCAGTAAATAATCACACTAATATCATGTTATAATCTGAAAACATGTACATTTTTATGTTAAATTACTTTTATGGCTATCGAAAGCATATCAACCTCCTCCTGAAAAGCACACTGTGCTCTGATTGGTCGGCTGGATCAGTGTGTTGTGATTGGTCGAGCGCTTCAAGTGTATTTGGGAAATGTCCCGCCCCTTACCATAACCACCAGTTTAACACACTACTGACTAACTCAACCAGGCCCCGCCCCTTTATTCTGCGTATGAATTATTATAATGAGGAATATTGTGACGTGTTCGTTCCCGGAAGAAACTCAAGATACAATGGAGGCGTTTCAGGAGTTCAGAAACACTGACTCTGATATAGAGAAGAACTTTTTTTAATGCTTATAGGCCTTATATATTAGTAAATTAATATGAACTAAGATTAATAAATGCTGCAGAAGTATTGACTAACTAATGTAATTAATTAATGTTAGCAATTGAAACCTTATTGTAAAGTGTTACCGATCTGTCTTTGTTTTCTACACATAAATGAACCACATACACACACACACAGGTTTGGAACGACATGAGGGAAACGAATGAAAATGTTCATTTAGTAAACTAAACTAAACTAGTGCCACTGGTTTCTAAATGCGTTTTCACTAAGAAGTGTAATAACAAGCAGATTATATTCACTATAGTATCTCTCTGATGGAGAATTATTATTATTTTTTGTGTGTTGAAAAGGAGTGAGAAACACACTGTGACAGATCATATGATCTCCTCTCACTTTCAAACACCTGCGAAAGAGTGTGTGTGAGTTCTTTAGCGTAGCGTTTAGCCTGAATCTGACAGGGTGCTAAGAGCGTCTGTTTTTACCTCCAGCGAAACACACCGAGAGAGAGAGAGAGATGTGGAAGTGTAGATGGCAGCGGAGCAGTTTTGGCAGCGCTAGCAGATCTTAGTGCTAAATTGTAGCGGCGACGTGACGCTGTGTGATGTGACGCTGTGTGATGTGACGCTGTGTGATGTGTGAGTTTACGTGTGCCGCCAAATCGACGTCCGCTGAGAAACATGCGTCCGGGCTTTAGCTGTACAGCATCCGAGTCTTTACTCTAGAACTGGGGAACAGTGGAAATAAGTGTTGTTATTTTTTGTTGTTGTTGTTGTTTTTTTTGGTTGTTTTTTTTATTTTTTATTTATTTGTTTTTTTTATTTTATTTTTTGTCTGTTTTTAGTTTAGTTTAGTTTAGTTTAGTTTAGTTTAGTTTAGTTTAGTTTGTTTGTTTTGTTTGGTTTTTGTGTTTAGTTTAGTTTAGTTTAGTTTAGTTTTGTTTTGTTTTTTTATTTTTTGTTTTGTTTTTTGTGTTTAGTTTAGTTTGTTTTGTTTTATTTTGTTTGGTTTTTGTGTTTAGTTTAGTTTAGTTTAGTTTGTTTGTTTTGTTTTGTTTGGTTTTTGTGTTTAGTTTAGTTTAGTTTTGTTTTGTTTTTTTATTTTTTGTTTTGTTTTTTGTGTTTAGTTTAGTTTGTTTTGTTTTATTTTGTTTGGTTTTTGTGTTTAGTTTAGTTTAGTTTAGTTTGTTTGTTTTGTTTGGTTTTTGTGTTTAGTTTAGTTTAGTTTAGTTTAGTTTAGTTTAGTTTGGTTTGGTTTTTTTGTTTTTGTTTTAGTTTTTTTTTAGTTTGTTTTGTTTTATTTTGTTTTGTTCGGTTTTTGTGTTTAGTTTAGTTTTGTTTTGTTTAGTTTTGTTTGTTTAGTTTAGTTTTGTTTGTTTAGTTTAGTTTAGTTTAGTTTAGTTTAGTTTAGTTTAGTTTGGTTTAGTTTTTGTTTTTGTTTTGTTTTTTGTGTTTAGTTGTTTTCTTTTGTTTTCTTTTGTTTGGTTTTTGTGTTTTGTTTTGTTTTGTTTATGCCACTGTTAACCGCAACATTATTGAAATCGGTTCATCGTGCTATAATTTCTTTTTTTATTGCACAAAATGGTAAAGCATCACTAAGGTTTTTCCTTTTCCCAGGGAATGCGTGAACCAATAAAAAAAGGTACACCTTGAATGAAATGTCCCACTTTGGATGAAACGGTTTGCCAAATATGTAAATTTAAAGACCCACCCCTAAATGGCACATAAAACAAAATCTGATTGGCCACTTTACATGACAGTCAGACAGCCTCCTCCTGTCACTCAAATCATCTTTCTTCTCCATTCTGATCATGATCGTCTTGATCATGTCTGTTGCTGCCATGTGATTCGCTGATTCGATATTTGTGTTAATGAGCAGTTGAACAGGTGTACCTAATAAAGTGGCCGGTGAGTGTATATTTATCACTGTCACTTGTTTGCTTAAGTCTTTTTCCGGGTGATCTCGAATGTTCGACCTGCAGTGCGACACTCAGACATGTTGCATCTTTAAAGCTGATAGATTTTATAGGTTGTGATTTCCCCTCCCTGCGGCCCAGTGGCGAGAGAGCACAGATCCTGAACCCGCGCTTACCACCGCATGTGTGTGTTACGCCTGTCAGGGGCCGTTAGTCTTCTCAGTTAACAACAATCTTGACTTTTTCTTTTTTTTCCAAAGTGATGTTTTATTCATGACCGATAAGAATCCAAGAAACGCAAGAGAGACCGATAACGGAGACACAGAGAAAGAGAAAGAGCGAGAAGATTGAGCTGTTCATATGTTAGTAATGATGCTTGCTTAATGCTGACAAAAATAATAATCCTTTTAAGAATTAAGGTCATTTTCTGACCTAAATGCATGTTTAACCCATAATCTGATTACACTAAAACAATTCTGTCCTCTACAGGGTGGTCAAATACCTTAAAGTGCCCCATAATGCTTTTTGAAATGTGACCTTTCATGTAGTGTGTAATAAAGCTGTTTGTTTAATAAAGTCTCAAATTGCAGATAAATGGGAGTTTTTGTCTCCCAAAAGAAGCGATTCTGAACTGCTAAAACGAGTCGTCAGTAATTCCAGGCTCACTTTCTGTTACAAACCTACGTAACAATGTTACTAATTTGCATAAGGCAAATCCTATGGTTTTCATTGGCTGAAAATTGTCGCCCTCAAACACTGTAGTTTATCTGAGACTGGAAGAGTTTGGTTCATGTTGTTCGTGTCGAGAAGACGCTGTTTTCTGAGATTGATACGGTAAAACCCACGCCATCGTTACTGTTCGTATCACTGTGATCAAGAGCTGAGAGTCAGATATGATAATGAGCGTTTAGTTTCTGACCAATCACAGCACACTGGGCCATCTGACCAATCAGAGCAGAGCGGCTCTCAGAGAGGCGGGGTTTAGAGAGACTGAATCTTCAAACGAAGCGTTTCAGACACTGAGAGAAAAGAGCTGATGCTGCAGTGGAGATTATGAGGAAATTAAAGTGTGTTTTGATCTTTGATGCACGTAAACCTGTTGTAGAGACTCCAGAACTAAACTAGAAGCCTTTAAAATAGCATTATAGTGCACTTTAAAATGGTATTCATTTGCATTTGCCACATAAACTTGCAATTGCCATTGTTTGGCATGTTCCATAACAAATTATAATTCAGTAATATATTTTTATTGCAGGATTAGCGGAGTTAAATTACTACATGTAACTTATAATTTGTATTGTTAAATGAAACAGAAAAGTAAGTCTATTAAGATGCCTGTGTGCTCCTTTAATTCAGATGCGTCACATTTTGCAGCGGGACGCAGAAGCTGGTGTGTGTTTGAGATGATCTCCTGTCAGAAGTCTGGCTACAGCTATAAATACAGGCTGAGTGCTTCAGGGTCAGGTGGAGCGTGACCTTTGACCTGCAGGTGTGTGTTCTGCCACTCATTTAAAAAACACATGTTCTGTGCAGAAAAACTCTCTCTTTCTCCTGTGATCTAAACTATTTACTCAACTGAGATTTTAAGTTTATATTTCAATAATTTAAGTTCTCTGGTATCGATTAATGGTCACATGACATTCAGGTTAACAAATAAAATATTTCTTATTTTATTTATTTTAAATTTATTTTACTTACTTCACTTAAAACCTTTATATATAATGCATTATAAAAGTATTTTTAATCCTCATAATGAATAGTATGATGTATTGTTGTATTAAAATATATTAGCCAATGTGGTTAGTAAAAATAGTAAAATAAGCTTAGTTTTTTCTAATATTTCATTTCACAATTTTTTTTAAATATACAGTATATGGACCAATCCCAGCTTTTCTTTTCTTAATATACTAGTAAAATATATGAAAAAAAATTGCAAAATAAATGGAGCATTCCTGCTATAAAGTACATTTTCTTGGCTTAATATACAGGTATATTATTATTTTATTTTTTTAAGAATATGTGGATCAGTCCTGTTATGAAGTACATCTTCTTGTCGTAATATACTGGTAAAATATTATTATTATTATTATTATTTAATTTTTTTAAACAAAATATATGGGTCAGTCCTGTTATGAAATATATTTGTCTTAAAATACTTGTAAAGAAGGAAAAATGTATCCAAATAAAGTGAATTTAAGCTTCAAACAAGAAGTATGCCTGTATAAGAAGTATCTAAAATATACTTCATTCAAAGTGTAAAATAAGTTAATTTTTTGACCCAAATGGCAGATTTTTTTTCTTGTTTTAAGCAAAAACTCACTTCATTTAGGATTTTTTTTTCATGAAAACAAGACTTGGTATCTTCAATAATTTTGCTTATCCAATAAATGTATATTGATTTAAGAATATTTACATATTTGTGCTGGAAAACAAGTCTGAGGAAATACTGAGGAAGAAGTTTTATTGTGACAACTTACCCCATACAGTGCATCCTATTTTTTCTAATGTTTATTCCTGGGTGGGAAATGAAAATGCTAGAAATATTCACTATAGAAACAGTTGTTTGGGGAAAAGTAACAGAGAAATATTCATAGTGAAGCGTGTGACAACTAGCCCCGTTCTCCTCGCTCATGTGTTTCCCAGCTTTAGAAACAGTTTGACAGAACCCGTCTAAAAGTTGCAGATCCATCATCGTGGGTTTGCTTAATGGATATAAATTCAGCACATCTTGTAACGGCTCTTATGTGGACACCCTTAACGATGAAAGCAGGCCGGGATCAAAGACAGCTCGTAATGGCGTGTGTGTGAAGCAGTGCGCACTACAAAGCAGCGCACTAATAAGGGAAGTTGAGAAGAGCTCTTGACCGTGTGCAGATGCACGCGTGCCACACAGCACGCCACAAGTGCCTCTTCACACAAACTCCTGCCCTGACTGAATATTAATCAGACGCGTGACGGCTCTCTCGCTCAAGATGACCGGGGAGTTAGATCTGTGCAAAACAACTGCAGAAAGTGCATTTCATGAGGTCTGCTTATGATCTACAGCTGCTGCATCCAAACTGACACCCGAAATGATCTGAAATACACAAATAAATGCATTCAACAGTTGGTGCTATCATTAGCTTATATCTAAGCAAGCAACTATACTCTAAGAAAAAGAATACACAGTCCAGTCCTGTTATGAAGAACATTTCCTTGTGTTAATATACTGGCAAAATATTTAACAAAAAAATGTTGTACAAAAAATATTGATCAGTCCTATTATGGCTTACATTTTGTTTCTTCATACAATGGTGAAATATTAATAACATAATTTTTTACTAAATATATTGATCATTTCTGGTATGAAGTACATTTCTTGTCTCAAAATTCAAATCAAATTTCTTTTTTTTTTTTAAATAAAATATATGCAATACTGTTATGAAGTACATTTTCTTGTCTTAATATTAAATATATATATATATATATATATATATATATATATATAACACCAGTATATTAATATAATATATGCTAGTATATTAAGACAGGAAAATGTACATCACAACAGGACTGATCATATATTTATGATCAGTCCTGTTGTGATGTACATTTTCCTGTCTTAATATACTAGTAAAATATTAAAAACATTTTTTTTTTTTATCTACAAATTATACGGATCAATTCTGTTGTGAAGTAAATTTTCTTGTTTAAATATACTGATATATATATATATATAGATAGATAGATAGATAGATAGATAGATAGATATAGATATTACAAAATATATGGGTAAATTCTGTTCAATTTTCTTGTCTTAATATACTACTAAAATACTTTTACAAATTCAAGATATTAGTCATATTAATTAGGTTTCTTTTATCTTAGTTACAAGAACATGAGGTGGATTTCGCCTCATTTGTCATGACATCTAACATGAAAAACTGGCAATTTATTCAGAAACTAAATATGGAAGGCTATTTAATTATTTTATAGTGTTTCTTGTGTCTACAGTTTCACTAGAGAGAGAGAGAGAGAGAGAGAGAGAGTGCTTGCATTTGTGTTGACCTTAAAATTTCTGTACCTTAAAAGTTTTATGTGAAGAATGGCTGCAAACTTTTTCCCTGTGCTCAGAGATTTCTGTTCCCTTTCCTCTGAAAGCAGTAACTCATCTTTGTTTTTGATAAAGAAGGTGGAAATGAACATGTAGTTTGATTGATGTTTGTTACATGGTCGGATCACAGTTGAGTGTGTTTCACGATACATCATTTTCACACACACACACACACACACACACCTGCACGGCTCTCTCTCCGCAGCACCACACGACAGCAAAATAATTCCTGATTTATGAGGGTTGTTGCTGCGCAGCTTCAGAATAATCCAGAGATTAATTAACGCTTGGTTCGTTGTGTTCTGATCGTCAGAACGCTGAGGGATTTTCCTGGCCAATGTCACACTAACATACAGGATCTATCCCAGCATTCCTGATCCCTGTGTGTGAATTATTCCCACCTCACATTTAACCTTCATGGGACTCGAAACTCTCTCTAACCAAATATTCACAGAAACACATAACATGCATTTACACCGAATTAAATCTGATTGGTCGAGCCACGTTTGAAGCCTTTGCGAAGCCGAAATACTCACATCTGTGTGATATTACCATCGGATAAATTTAATGCATATTATAAATCTTATTGTGAATAATCAGTGGATTTTTTTTTTTACCTCATAATATTTAGTCAAAATGTCATTACTGGATCTGACATATACAGGACTTCTCCAAACATTAATGTGTTTAAACTCCGCCCCTTTATCTGCATACACTTTTGAGAGCCACGCCCACATCTCAACATCCAATCAGCACCAAGCCCCGCCCTACATTTATTCTTTTATCCATTAAAACTAGAAAGATTCTCACTTGTCCTGGAAAATTAAGAGCTCACATTCAAAAACTGATTGTATAGTTAAGTCATAGCCATAAACTGTATGACTTTTAAAAGACTTATGGAGAGAGGAATATAATAATAGGAATATATATATATATGCTCTTGTGCGCAAAATTGAAATATGGCGTAAAACATTTGCGAATAAAGCATCGGTTCCATCCCATGTGTTCAAGAGAAATTGGTGCAAAATATCAGTAATAAACTAAGTTTCTTCAATCGTCTGTTTTTCCCTCCATCATAAACGAGTGTGTCTCAGAGCGTCAGACGAAACATAATAAACGTGAGACGCTTCTGGAGGGAATTAAACCCAATCATTCTGATCACACACTTTGACTTTCAGAAACACCAAACCAACATTTGAGATGCTGCGATGTGATTGGTCCGCTGGTTACTCCAGTTATCCAATCACAGCCTCTGCTGAGGCAAAGTCACAGGAGCTTCTTGTTGCTCATCGAGGGATTTATTCATTAAAAGTATTTCAATCATAGTTTATGCGCATGTCTTCTTATCTTATTCTATATTTTTTTATATATGTGCGTTTTTGAAATTTATGCGCATACAGCATTCCCAAAATGCACATAAAAATGAGTGGATAAAAACATAGCCTGGATCATTGCATTATTGATTGATTCCAGCATTAAAAACGTTTATTTCTCAAATTCCTCAGAACTCGTTTGGTCTAATTAAACTGAACCCAGATCAGCGGGCGTGAGTCAGATGCACGACTGTAAACAGAAGCGATTACACTGGCTCTTTTATCAGGACTAATAGTAGCGCTTTGGTGACGCTTGCTTATGGCAGGCCTATATTTCAAAGCACTAGCCACTGGCTCTGAGGGTAGATAACAAGCTTTTCCCTCGCAGACATAATTACCCAGCGATTTACAGGAAACAGCCTCGGTGTGCCCATCCACACCATCCAAATGATTATTAATGCGAACTATAATATTATAGTCTATTAATTTATCTTGAGATTTGTATCCCTGTGTGGTTATTATTAGAAACCTGGTGAGACCTTTTCCACCTTCATACACTGAGTATCTAAATTACACAAAGCCTTTTCAGTTTAGCTTGATTCTTTTGCATTGTTTTCTTTATTTTAATAAGTTGAACTTATAATTCCTGTCAATTCTATGTATATACTATGAGATTTTCTTTCAGCAATTAAATACAAAGTGGTTGAACATGTACAATGAACTTCACTGCAGGTTGTAACTTTGGCACTATGTTGATTTAGCTCATTATTCAGTGCTGCTAAGTTTTCAGTTTAGTTGGTTGACATTTTTTCTTGTTTTTTTTTTGTCCCATAAGAAAGCAAAATCATGCTTTTCCAGCTTAAATGTTGATTATTTTCCTCATATTCTCCATTGTTGCAGCTCCTCTCTTCCCAGTCTGTCAGTAACGCCCTTCGTTCTGAAAAGCACACTGTCTGTGCTCTGATTGGTCGGCTGGAGCAGTGTGTTGTGATTGGTCGAGCGCTTCGAGTGTGTTTGGGAAATGTCCCGCCCCTTACCATAACCACCAGTTTAACACACTACTAACTAACTCAACCAGGCCCCACCCCTTTATTCTGCGTATGAATTATTATAATGAGGAATATTGTGACGTGTTCGTTCCCGGAAGAAACTGAAGACTACAATGGAGGCGTTTCAGGGAGTTCAGAAACACTGACTCTGATATACAGAAGAACTTTATGACTTTGCAGAGCTTTTTCATGCTCAAACCGCAACATTAATCACACTAAAGAAAGATGAACATGTGTAAAAAGCATAACAGGTCCACTTGTCTTATTAACTTCAAAACAAGGATGGCCCATAAAGCGAACAGACACCGAAAGACAGAATAATTGTCCTCTAGCTGGCATTGTTAACACATTCAGTGTCTTTCTGCTGAGTTCCAGAGCTAGCTGGATTACAGAGACAGTTTGAAGCTTTTATCGTTGAACACGCTCTGGTGTCTGACAGCGTATCCATATCACTTTCCCACCTCTGATAACGGCTCATCCAGGGCACACAAATTACAATTTGAGTCTGACAGAGTCCGTTCTAGTTCTCCCATGATGCGATATCCTCAGCTAAAATACCACCTGTCATTTATGAACTGATGAAAACTGGCTCAGGATAGTGTTTCATTAGGAACATGAGGGTGGAACGCATATGTGTGTTAGTATGTTTTTTCATATCACTGAATTAAATAACTAAATCTAGCCACACTACTAACTTAACTATATTTTTCAATAGATCATCTACAAGCTTTTACTGTAACAAACTTACTTTTTTTTTTTTGCATGAAAAAAATACAACATCGCCATTTTGAAGTTGCATTGTATTGCACATGCAGCTTAAAACAAAAAATCATGCAAGTACATTAATGCAAACAATTTGAGCTCAATTTTGTGCATTGCTGTCATGTTCTGAAATGTATCCGACAGGAATTCACAATGCAATGCATGCATTTTAAAATGCATTTTCCAAGCAATCATGTTTGCATATTAATACTTTCTAGCATCACAGCCAAGTGAATGCAAGCAGTCATTGTTTTAGTTAATTCAGGCCATTCATATGAATCAAGCAATTCAAAAATAATTCATCAATCAATGGCAATAGCAAAATATTGCATTAAATGCTGTTGTTTTTCAATTATGTTATATAAATGATAATCTATCATTTTATTAATTGTATTTACTGTTAAGTTAGGTAAAAGAGCAATAGATACTGCTCTTATTAGCTTTTACTGTTGCCTACGCTTGTAAAATCGTAAAAAATTGTTAGTTGAGTTTGTTTGGTGTAGCCCCAGAGCCCTTCTGCCCTGACATCACCTTCCTCTGACATTCAATTAACACGATGATCAGGGTGTGAGCGCACATCACCCCAGCCGCTGACAGGTGTTTCGCTCTCAGCGTTCTGGATTAAAGGGCAGGTTAGGTGTTAAGGCTTTGCAAGGCATTGTGGGTACAGTAGTTCTTATGGGAGATATTTTTGGATGTGTCGGTGTCACTCAGAGCGGATCTGTGCAGCTGTTACCTGTAAACACAAAAGCATAATGGCTACTTCAAAGATTTGAAAGTTATGGCGGAGGAGAAGCTGACCTCATTTATTTTCTTAATGCAGTTAGTAGTCTTCATGCATTTAAAAAATCATTTGTGCATTGTGCATTTTTTTTAAAACAACAAAAATGTATTTGTTCATGCAATGCATTTTTATTTTTGAAACAACATAACTCATTTGTGCGTGCATTTATTTATTTTTTATCTTTGAACAATTAATTTGTCCATGCATATTTTGTTTGTTTCATTGTAATTTTTTCCAATTCATTTTTACTTTTTTCTTGCTCAATAAACTATTAAACTCAGAAATTAATACAAAAAAGTAAGTTGCTAATTGTGTTTCATTCCTACTTTAAATATGAGTCTGTTCCTCACATAAAGCATCATGATACTTTTTTTTAATGATATTTAGTTTTTGGTGTTTTTTTTGTTGTTCTTTTTCACCATCTGCATTTGTTTAATATAATAGAGCAGTGTGAACATTGTTAAACATCTCTATTTTTGTGTTCCACAGAAGAACTCAAGTCAAACGGGTTTGGAACAACGTGAAGGTGAGTAGATCATGACAGGATTTTCATTTATGGGTGAACCGTTCCTTTAAGTAATGTGCTGACTTTTAATAAACCTACTTACTTTATAAGTGACCACATGAAGCACCGTTTTCACCTGCCAATCATCAGTTTTCACTGAGCAGACAGACAGATGTGGATATTTCTGACCAGATATCGCACACAGACTAGCATCAGACTAGAATAACTCCACACTCACACACTGATCTCCTACAGATGCATGATGAATGCACAGGATGCGATGTCACACTTGAGTGAGCAGTGTGTGTGTGTGTGTGTATGTGTGTGTGTGTTGCCATGTGACAGATGCAGCGTGTATCTTCAGGCACGGCTTCCGCGAAAAGTACTCTTCATTTATCAATAATTGGACCTTAATTTCATCTGGCAGAGACTCGAGCGGACAGCAGCACATTAATGAGGCCTCTCGGATCAGCATGCACATATACCCTCAAACTTTCTGGGAACATGCGGAAAATCCACACAACACACACACACACACACTGAACATAAGCCTTTATGCTTTTATCATTCTTTCTTTTTGAATGAATAAGTAATTTTGATTCTTGGTTCTGAATAATGTGTGTAAAATAGAGGTTATATTGATGTGTTTTTCTCCAGAGAGTTTGGGATTTTGGAAATGACCCAACCCAATCTGGGAAGGTCAGAGGTCAGGCAGGGGATTGGGCCTCATCATGGTCACAGTAATCCTGTTCTGTTACAGATCTGTGGGGTCACACATTAAATACTATTAAAATGCAATTCATGACACCATCAGTAAATCAAATTCAGACATACATTACCATTCAAAAGTATGAGGACGATTAGATTTGATACATTTATTCAAATCTTAATACCGTGATACATTTATTTCAGGATTCTTTGATGAATAGAAATTTCAAAAGAACATCTTTTGTAAAATTATAAATGTATTTACTGTCACTTTTGATCAATTGAATGTGTCTGTGCTGAATAAGCACACTCACCAACCAACACACAAACCCATCCTCCAACCAACCAACTCACCAACCAACCAACTCACCAACCAACTCACCAGCACACCCACCAACCAACACACAAACCCATCCTCCAACCAACCAACTCACCAACCAACTCACTAGCACACCCACCAACCAACTCACCAGCACACTCACCAACCAACCAACTCACCAACCAACTCACCAGCACACCCACCAACCAACTCACCAGCACACTCACCAACCAACCAACTCACCAACCAACTCACCAGCACACCCACCAATCAACCAACTCACCAGCACACCCACCAATCAACCAACTCACCAGCACACTCACCAGCACACCCACCAACCAACTCACCAGCCAACTCACCAGCACACCCACCAACCAACCAACTCACTCAGCAACCAACCCACTGTCCAACCAACTCACCAGCACTCCCACCAACCAACCAACTCACCCAGCAACCAACCCACTGTCCAACCAACTCACCAGCACTCCCACCAATCAATCAACCAACTCACCCCCCAACCAACCCACCCTTCAACCAACCAACCCAGCGTCCGTCCAACCAACTCACCAGCACACTCACAACCAACCCAGCGTCCAACCAACTCACCAGCACACCCACCAACCAACTCACCAGCACACCCACCAACCAACTCACCAGCACACTCACCAACCAACTCACCAGCACACTCACCAACCAACTCACCAGCACACCTACCAAACAACCAACTCACCCACCAACCAACCCACTGTCCAACCCAACTCACCAGCACACTCACCAACACACTCACCAATCCATCAACCAACCAACCAACTCACCCACCCACCAACCCACTGTCCAACCAACCAACCCACCCTCCAACCAACCAACTGACCAGCACACCCACCAACCAACTCACCAGCACACCCACCAACCAACCAATCCACCAACCAACCCACTGTCCAACTCACCAACCAACCAACCAACTCGCAGCACACCCACCAACCAACCAACTCACCCACCAACACACCAACCAGCCAGAGGTTTTGCCAGATTTAGTTCATTTTAAATGCCTCAAAGTAAACCCACACGCTTAAATAATATATCAAATATTTGGCTTTTAAAGTAGTTCATTACACACAGTTTTAGCTAGACCAGTTAATCCAGTCTTCAGCAGATTATCCATTAATACCGTCTCTGACTGTCCGTTTGTGGAACAGGCCTTTTCAATGTCATCATTAAATAAGAAGATTGTTAATCTCTCACTCTTCTGTCCTAAACGGGGTTATTTTACAGCTTGCAACATAATCTCACGTCCAGTAATCTCTCTCTTTCTGTCTCACTGGCTCCGCTGCTCGCTTATCCCTGGTAATTTAATTACAAATTACATGATTAAAAATTCATTAAAGTATTAGATATAAAGAACATGTATTTCCATCAGGGAGAGAGCGATTATTACACTGACCCCGGCGGCACGGGCCCCGGGAGTGTTTTACCCCCTCCATGTCTCTGGCCCACAGGGATTTTTTTTTTTTTTTTGTAAAATCAAATACACTCTTTTTATAAAGTAAAAACACCTGAGACTTCTTGAAGAGCACAGACAAACCTTGTCATAATTGTGTTTTTTGGTTTGTATGTTTCATCTGTCAAAACACTTCTGACTCTGTATGAATAGATTTTTTTTTCTCCAGTGTTTTAGTTCAGAAGGTTTTTCTGGTTATTGACGCCTGTTTCATGAAGGCCAAAAATCCTGGAAAATGCTGTGAAAAATATTATCTACTGTATCAAACAGTAATATAATAACGTTACCAAACAGGTTTCCCAAACACTCCAGCAGCCCTTCATCTTCCATTGTCTGGACAAACTGATGATCCCTGGGATGACTGGGATAGGAGACAAAGTGGTCAAAAGTTTGGAAGAACTACATTTTTTAATGTTTTTGAAAGAGTCTCTTCTGCTCACCAAGGCTGCATTTATTTGATGAAAAATACAGTAAAATGTGAAATATTATTACAATTTAAAACAGCACTTTTCCACAACTGTTTTCAACACTGATAATAATCATGAATGTTTCTTGAGCATCAAATAATCATGTTAGAATGATTTGTGAAGGATCATGTGACACTGAAGACTGGAGTAATGATGCTGAAAATTCAGCTTTGATCACAGGAATAAAATACACTTTACTATATACTCGCATAGAAAACAAATCTGTTAAAATATAATAATAATACAATTTTTTACTGTATTTTACATCAAGTAAATGCAGCCTTGGTGAGCAGAAGAGACTCTTCAAAAGCATCATGTACACCCCGAGAACGACACTCTTCATCTTCTGCTGTCTTCTCATTTGCAGTTTTAACACCAGAAATGGCATCGAAAACTCGCTAAGAATTAAGGATTGATAAAACGAGGCGCTGGCTTTTAATGACAGTGGTATGAGATCATTATTCTGAAATAAATATTCTAATTGACTCTCCTCTAGGTGCGTCTGGCTTCAGCACCGGGCCGCTTTGGATCCGGGTGTGAATGGGCAGGTGAGAGTAAGTGAGCGATGGCGTGTCAGGTGTGATCGCTGCTTGAACGCAGTCATTCGCTCACTGTTCTCACGTCTCAGGAGAGACGGCATTAATGACACGTTTGTCATGCTCCGTTCCCAGATTAGATTACCGCGCTAATTCCTCGGCGAGACTCGCATGGCGGAGCGCGATCCCTCCATTAGCGTTATTACCGACGGTGTTAGCAGCAATTAATTGTCAATCAATTAGGAGGAGAGATCAGAGTGAAAGCACTGACCGAACGGAAAGCAGACACTGGAAAGTGCACTAAATAGGCAGCAACTCAAACAATTTTCTTTTTCTATTTTACAGTGTACAAGCTAATACTAACACACATCATGGGCCTAAATGAAATGCATCAAACATTTGCACACACAGACTGTTGAATTTAGGGTCAAAGGTCAAGTCCAGTCTATACATGCACCTTTGTCAGCTCAACAGCGCTTGTTTGGCTCAAAGTTCAGAGTTTAAGTGGCTGTTTTTGCTCGCATTGAGGAACTTCACACGCTCCTTTTGTTCACTTACAGGCCATGATCCGGCGAGTAAAGACTGCTGAGCTTTGACAACAACATCAATAACGTGAAACGCTGAAGGTTTGGCCCTGATGAAGTCCAATGGCGAGAGGTCAAGCACCGCTGAAGGTTTCTGCTATTGTTGATTCCAGGTAAATAAATGAGAAGTTCTGTGTGAAAGTGCATGAATAACTTCAATTCAGGAGATTTAAACCTGCGTATTATTATTGACGAGGAAAATGGTGTTTTGATGCATTGTTGTTTTAGATTTAGATTTAAAAGTGAGAACAGTTCAAAATAGCTATGTTTCCATCCAAAGTGTTCAAGAGAACAAAATCGTCACTTCCTGGGAAATTGGTGCAAAATATCACCAATAAAACTGTACATTTCTTCAATCGGGCTGTTTTTCCCTCCATCATAAACGAGTGTGTCTCAGAGCGTCAGACGAAACACAATAAACACTGTCATGTTCTCTTGCGTTCGGATGCTGGTGTGTGTGAACACACTCGTGTGAGACGCTTCTGGAGGGAATTAACCCAAATCATTCTGATCACACACTTTGACTTTCAGAAACACCAAACCAACATTTGAGATTTGAGCCTCATTTTGAGCTTATGCCACATGAGTTTATTGTTGTGCGTTGAGGAATTTATTCATTAAACGTGTTTCCATCTTAGTTTGTGCATGTTTTCTTATCATATAAAAATGTATCTGCCTCAAAAAAAAATTTAATGCACATTTTTAGAATTTATGCATCTGCTTAAATGATTAAATGTAAATCTCAACAAAGTGTGCTTCGATTTGCCAAGATACCAAATACCTCAATATGAACTCCTCAAACGGTCTGAGCTGATCTTCAAGGCTCTGTTTACACCTGGTGTTAAGATCCATTTTGGTCGATCGGATCACAAGTGGACAACGCTAAACACGGGTATAAACAGGGTCTAAAACGTCTCAAGCTTGTCCACTTTCAACCACTTCCAGAGTCGAACCCGCATTTGACCGGACTGCTTTCGTAGTGTAAACACTCATGTGATTGATTGTGTTCAAACAGCCACTAAAGACCTCATGCGTAAACATTATGGGAAGCGTGCTAGCCTGACAGGATTTAAACTTCGTCAGCTGAAGACTCAAGTTTGGTTTGAAGAGGAAAAAACATACCAAAAACACAATGTTCTCTCTCCATTCCTGATTTCTAACACACACTCACAGCATTCATGGTGGTTTCGCGTCTGTCAGAGCAGAAATTAAAGCTGATGCTCTCTGTGTGTTTTTCCGACGTCTCCCGTCGCGTTCATATGTAAATTGCGTGAGCTTATTTTGTCCATTAGACCCTCCACTCGAAGAAATCAGGACAGAAGTGGTTGAAAGTGGACAAAAGAGATGGATTAAAACACCTGGTGTGAACGGGAATGCGTCTCCCTCGTCTACTTGTGATCCGATCGACCAGAACGCGTCTTACAGGGTTCGTACAAGGTGCTTAAAGTGCTTGAATTTGACTTTTTGAAATGTAAGTCCTGGGAAACCCTTGAAAACAGACATATAAATGAAAAGGTACTTGAAAATTGCTTGAATTATTGAAAGACAATATATGTGAAATTAGTGTTTAATTTGATAAAACAATCGTTTCACACTAAATCAACGCTGCGGTCCGTCTAATATTGATATAGAGGCATTTCTCATGGCTATGAGTGTGATATTGCTCATAAATATCCAAGTGTATGATACAGCTTTCATTCTTCAGCTCAATCATACTGTATATTCATCAGTTTGAACAAGGAAAGCGATATCTTTGTTATAGTTTCCTTTCAATGGTTAAAGTTTCCACAGTCACTGCATCCGCTGCACTTTATTTATACCATTTTGTTTGATTAGTTTAGAATTTGAAAGATATTAAAGATATTGTTTGATAAGTGAGATCTCTGATTGTAGTCCTTAAAAACCCAAAAAGTAGAGCTTGAAAAACTCCTGGAATTTAATTTTACGGGATCTGTACGAACCCTACCAGCTGTAAACAAGGCCTAGACTCGTACTCGAGGAAGACCAGTGAGCCAGTTTTCATTTATGAAAGAATGAAACATAAGTTGAGGCAAGAGCAATACCGTCGTCCTCAGGTGTGTGTTTGTTCTCATCCCTCGTTTCCTTCCAGTGGTTTCGGTCTGTCAGTAGTGTTTGGTTAACTCTGTGACATGTCAGCGTTTGATAAACAGATGGCCTGTACCGGCTCACCGTGGGGACGGCACTCAGTGACCCAGTGCAGTGTGGGTAGAGAACGGGTGTCAGCAGTCTTTCTGTGCGCCACGCTCTAATGAATAATAATCCCGTGTGTGTGTGTGTGACAGACGGCGAGGGGGAGTTTCGGGGAAGGGGAGAAACTTGAAGGCGATGCTAATTCAGTAATTCCACAAACTCCTCGGACGGATGTTTTTGTCGTTTCTGGACGGGCTCCAAAAATCGGAGGGTGGGGGTGACGTTCGCTTTGATGAAGAGCCTCACCTTTACAGCGTGAAGTGTGTGTCCGCGATGCAGAGACGCTCTCATCAGTGTGTGTGTGTGTGTGTGTGTGTATGAGCACTCGTGAGTTGGGTCAACACAACCTCTCTTGTCTGAATATTTGAGATTTCCTTCTGTGTTTATAAGTTTGAGATGTCCCTGTGCGGCCCAAGCGCTCCACCTGTGTGTTTACATGCGGACTCATAACACGGAAACGCTGGAAAACTGCATCTAAACAAGGACGGGATGGTGTCACGGGGAGGTCAAAGCCACCGGGATCTCGCTAAATGACTTTTAGTCTACAGAGTTTGCGGTCAATTCTCACTATTAACTAACTATGACTTAATGTGCCTTAATAAACTCCTAATCAGTGCTTATTAATAGTTAGTAAGGGAGTTGTTAAGTTTAGGTATTGTAGGATTAAGGGATGTGGAATATGGTCATTAATATGTGCTTTATAAGCTCTAATAAACAGCCAATATCCTAGTAATATGCACACAACTAGTTAAAAGTGAGAATTGGGCTTGTGTTTTTACCAAGTTTTCATTATCCATTGCGATATTTCAGAAGCAAATGACAAGTTTCTAATATTAACAATTTACAGGGTGCTTTGAAGTTATAAAATATTGATTGCAAAATGTGATTTTTCAAACTCAGTCTTGTTGAAAAATTGATCAAAAGACCATGTCTTTTATATGTCTTAAAATATGAATATTGCTCAAAATATCAAAAGACATTGTTTTTCCATGTGAATTAGAAATGTCTTGTTTTAAGCATAAACTCAATTCATTTTGAGAAATGTATCAAAAAAAGAAAAAGAGACTTATCTTCAGTTATTTTGCTTCTCAGATAAATGTATCTTGATTTATGAATGTTTAGATATTTGTACTGGAAAACAAGACAAAAATACTGAGGAAGAAAATCACTCGTTGTGTTTCACCACATGATATCCCACCGGAAATATGCTCAGATGTTGCTCTTTTATTGCAATATTTCAGAAGCTGGTAATTATGAGATGAAATGAATGTCAAATTACAAGTTTCTAATGTTAAGTATTTATGAGTTGCTTTGATTCTATTCTCTGCTAAATGTGATTTTCTTACTCAGTCTTGGTTTAAATCTTGTTTTAAATCAAGATGCATTTACTTGAGATGTGAAATGACTTGCGATATGAAGTCTTGCTTTGAGAAATTGATCAAAATAAACTTTTTTTCCCTCTTGACTTAATTTCTTGTTTTAAGTATAAACTCATTTATATTTTGATACATTTCTCAAAGAAAGAGACTCACGGGGACGATAACTTTAAAAGTAACTGTTTTAATCGTTCTAATCCTATAAGAATAGCAGAGTTCACACCACAACTGTAACGATAACAACAAAGAAAAACAATATCGGAATGATTTTTTCCCAGCTGATGAACAATAAAAACATTGACAGCCAATCAGAATCCATCAGCTTTAACAACCTCAAGCATTTATAGTGACAGACGACAAAAGTGCAGCGCGAGGTTATAATAAGCAGAACGATTTTGACCTTTAGTGTGAATGCTATGGAAGCTTGTTTCTGCCACAGAATAAAAAAAATGCTTTTTAGAATTGTGAGATATGAAAATTTATATCTCAGAGGAAAAAAGTCAGAATTGTGAGAAGTTGCAATTACATTTTTATTTTCTCCTGGTCGGAAACAACGAGCTTCCAAAATATAACAGTTGGACGATCAATGACTTCTGAGACTGGTCTATTCAGTTACACAACGTTCATTAAAAACTTTTAAAAGTCATCAGACTTTGTTTCATATCTAAAGTAACCTGTTCTGTCCTGTCTCAGTGTGTTCTCAGTGTCCTCTCTGCTCCGCGATGTGTGTTTCACTGCGTGAGAACAGAGAGAGGCGTGGCTTGTCGGACATAGCAACAGTAACTAAAGGGGGCGGGTCTATGCAAACAGCCAATTAGGCGGTTTCCTTATTATGTTTACTCACTTTGCTGGGGAAGTCCGTGTAAACCAGATCTACGCAGATTCAGCGCAAATACTAAACTCGTGAGTCATCATGATATATTAAATACAGATTATTGCGCAGAATCTGCTCATATCTGGCTTACTTGAACACACACGTGACTACGCAACAAATAACGGCGCGCTTGTTCATTTGCATTAAAGCAAAAGCGAAGATTAAAAAGCGTTTGGTGAACAGAAAAGATATTGTTATTTTCCAACATCCTACATTTTTTTAAATGTTCTTTGTACTGTTTTGATCTGTCCACCTTAAACACATTTTTGGTGAAAAGGATGAAAGAGGAAGAGGAGATGCTGGATGACAGGATTTTTGTTTAAATAAGAAATGAATGTATGAAATTCAAATTGTATATAAAAAATAATATATATATATATATATATATATATATATATATGTATGTATATATATATATGTATGTATGTATGTATAAGCTGTGATGTATTAGTCTGGTTGATTTCTTTCTTCTTCTTCTTCTTCTTCTTTTCTTTGGCTAGTAAAAGTTCTGAATGGTCGGTAACTTAAAAATTTTGTAGCCAAGTTGGCCGGTGAGTGAAAAAGTTCATTTCAAACCCTGATTATATGTATGTATTACAGCAGCATGATAGGCCACAGGGAAATTCATCAGATGAGGCTCTTTTAAATTTCAGGTCACTTAATGGACAGGTATTAACTTTGTCTCGAACATTTCTCCTAAAATTCCTTAATGATTTGAATGAGTCGGTATTCGTCATCCAGTAATAATCACTTTAAAGCTGTAAATTGATCAGTTTTGAGTTCAAATTGAGATCTGACTTTCGATTGCAGACTTTGAAATGTAAGCACAGTTTGAGAAACTCACTTCTGAATCTCTAGTGGAGTTCCCTATTTCATCGAGACATATATATATATATATATATATATATATATATATATATATATATATATATATATATATATATATATATATATATATATATATATATATATAAAAAATAAGAAAGAAACTAAAGTTGTGCTTTTTCTTTCCTGTGGGTTTATTCATAAATTTCTTCCTGTGCTTTAAATGCGAGTCTAGTCGAAGTGAGAAATGCGTGCTGGATCAAACCATTGTAATTTGCATAGTTGTCACACTCCGACTGCAGCGTTGCACTCTGGGTAAAATGTAACACATTTGACTTGTCAAAACGCGCACCGCTGCGATTATCAGGAAACCAGCTTCAATGACACACGTTTGGATGTGTGATATCACCCCCACTTCTCTTATTTAATTCTCTTTCTCCCCTGTGCGCTTCTCGCCGATAACGATCGGAAAGCGTTTGCGTGTGTCTGACATGTTCGGAGGATTGAGTTATTAGCTTATCGTGTGTATTAATGCCGTCTGAGCGGTTCGAAGGCTCACGGGGACGTGTTGTTTGTCTGTAAGGCTTCATCTGTCGTGTTTTTACTGCTGTTTCACACATCTCTCATGCACAAGAAAATAACTTTGACTTAGTTTACGTGGATTCAGGCATATTAAAAAGCAAGAGTCGGAAAAAACTACAGTTCTTTCACTTTTTGGGTGAACTGTCCCTTTAAGGGAGCAGATTTGGTTTTAACTTTGGTAGAACGTTTAATTTGTTAATATTAGTTAACCACATTACACTGTAAAAAATTATATGATCAATAAGTTATGACAACATCAACATCAAAAAAGTTTTTTATATGTTATACAAGATTCAACTTGTCTTGAAATTACTTAAACATCCAAGTTGATTGTGAAAAAAAGTTGCTGCCTTAAATTTTTAATAACAGTGCAGTTAACATGAACTTCTACAGCATTTATAAATACAAAACTTAGTTAATTTGGGTAAACCTTTAGTTTGAGGACTAATTCTCACTATTAACTTGCTTATTATCATGTATATTACTAGGATATGGTCTGTTTATTAGCACTTATAAAGTACATATTAATTCCTTATTCTGCAAGATCATATTCTACATCCCTTAATCCTATAATACCTAAACTGAACAATGGCCTAACTAACTATTAATAAGCACTAATTAGGAGTTTATTGAGGCAAAAGATGTCATTAATTGTCAATATTTGTTCCCCACACTAAAGAGTGACCGTTAATGTTAATTTCTTTTTCTCAATATGTTTTTAAATAAATAAATAAAATGCACTGTGAACTAACATGAACAATGAACAATTGTATTTTGATTAACATTTGCAAATAAATGCTGTAAAAATGTATTGCTCGTGGTTAGTTCACGTTAAGCAATGCATTATCTAACGAGAGTGTTAGAGATTAAGAAAATTGTTCTGTGTTGTAAGTTAACACGTTATTTCTTGTGTAGTTAAATGCATCATTAAAATGTCCTTAACAATGTGAAAGCTGAGCTTTTATGTGTGTGGGTGCACTTTAATTATTGAGATATAATATCCAGTGTTTGGTTCCCATTATGTACACACACACACACACACACACACACACACAGCGACCTGAAACAGTTTGATCCAAACAGAAAACACAGCTCGTCCTCATGCTGCAATCCTGTGCAACTCTCAGATGAATGTGGAGGTCAGAGAGTTTGTGCTGCGTTTGATGGGACACATCGATCATGCGCTTAAATAGGTCTGGATAGATATCGTGTGATTTCTCTTGTTGGAGGATAGTGGCGCGTTGGTATCAAAGAGAATCTTATAGTCTCAAGTTTGTTGATGTCGGCATGTTGCAATAACTATAACTGTTGTAATATTCAGTGAGCATTGATTGTTCTTTGCATTACAATTCCTCACCTTGTTGTAACATGATGTGTGAAAATTTATCTAATGTGAAAATTGATGTTTTCTTCCATTCTAAATTTTTATCTGATGTAGTTTATTAAAGATACAATATTTATTTATTTTTCACCACTAGGGGTCGCTAACCTCTTACAATAAGAAAGGCGTAGGTTGATGACGCATAAGCGGAATTATGATACTTGTCGTCAAGCTGATGGATCTAATATTGTTTATGGATGAGTGAATACATTGATGTGTTTAACATGACTGGTATGAAGTTTGCGCGAGTGCTAATGAGAGACAGATATCAGCGCCACACGCGAGTCCCGCGGATATAAAGGAATGAGGACATTTCATTCTACCGAACACAAGTGCTGAATAATACTCACACAGGGCAGTTTATTAGACGAATGAAACTTGTGAGGTAACGCAGCGCTGTTTCACTCGCTCTACACTATCATACTAAACTGCATTTTAGTGTGTTAAAGTTATAATGTTATTCTGTGTGTTAGTTTGTCTGTATGAGACTAGCAGTGAGCGAGATCAACATTAGAATAACATACTGATCATATTCTAACATTTCATCATGTTGAGCTGTATAACATTGATTAGTTTTATGTACATTTGCTCACCTGTCTAATAAAGTACATGCAACACTCGTCTCTGTCAAGTCGAAGTTAGTCGCGGACGCTAGCTCTCGGCATCTCGAAAGCGCCACGCTGATATTGATCCTCATTTTATTTCTCCTTTTGTCCCAAAGTCTGCTTGCCATGATCCATAATGTTTGAACAAAACAACAACAGCGTGAGCGCGCCGCTAGACGTAACGCAGTTGTCCACGTCTGTCGCCATGGTTACTATGGCAGAACGAGCGGAAACCAGGGATAACGTGGATATTACGTCATTAACAGGCGACACTGAACAGGGACGAGCCATTATTTAAAATCGGAATTTCTCTGAAATTAAAAATCTTTGGGAACTTTTTGGATATTGTAAGTACACAACTGCAGGAAATATATCACACTGTACACGTGATTTTTGGATATTTTATTACAAAAATCTTACATATTGTAGCTTTAAAGCAGTAAGCCATGACAGGTTGTGTGTTACAGTGATTTTACCATGGTAAAGATGTTTACCCTGCTCTTTCTTATGCATAATGTGAGGTTGAAGGGGATGGAAAGGCGTAGCACCAAACAGTGAGTAATAACTTTGCTGCGGTGCGTATATCCAACCAGAAGAAAGATCCGCACACGAATAGAGGCCAGAAAGCTCACAGGATTTTATTGTCCACAAATAAAGTGCAAAAAAGTGCAACGTTTTCGGGTTCAACCCTTCATCAGTGCCATGTGTTACCAAGCATTCACCTGTGGTAATTTACACGCTTTTTATACCGTAATCAATGTAATATACCGGAATCTGACTTTATCCCATAGAAAAATATTTACATAAATAGTCTACATAATTAAACATACATATCACATCAATCATCTATTCAAAACTTTGAAAATTTAAAAATCTGACCATAAATATTCCCATTCTCATTATTAAATATCACTAAAAAAAAGTATCATAACAATACCTACAATGCATAGTAAAACATCAAAATCAACCAACATTTATAGAAAACAATTGAGTTAATTCCTCATTTTAGGTCAAAAATCCATTTATATTCCCTTTTCTTTTTGCAAAACCTCAAAGGTTTTGCTCACCTTGCACTTTTGCACTTTATTTGTGGCCTCTGGACAATAAAATCCGGTGAGCTTTTTTTGGCCTAATGTGCAGTTGAGAAATGTAACCATAATGTAATGCATTACCTGTGAATTTGTGTAGCGAGAACATGTTTGACGAGTAGTTTCAGGTGTTTAAGTTTAATTAAATTGTGCTTTTGAAACAAACTGACTGAGAAAAGTTACATTTTGAGCCATAAAGTTTGTGCATAGTTGGAGTGAAATGATGTGACGAGCAGAAGCGTTTCAGCGTGCTTCAGCTAATCAGAATCCACGGGCTTTGCGTTGTAATAGACATTGATTCGTCTAAGCGTCTCACGCATCAGCTGTAATTAACCCTTCACCCGCTGCGTGTGTTTAACCGGCCCGCTCCATCCGCTCCTGCACACGCGTCCTAATTACGCATTTGGCAGCTTCGGATTGTTCCCCTAAAAGTCGGAGCGGTGAACACTAAGTGATGTATTGGCAGCTGTCGGAATCGCTCGGTTTATTTGTTTAGTTTATTTTTGTTTTATCAGTTTTTTTTGTGGAAGGCGTTAACTGACCTCAGCAGCGTCAGAGCCGCTCATGCACCTGCAGTGAGGTCACGCAACAGCCAGTCCATTAACACACACACACACACACACACGTCCGTCGCACGTCTCTGTTAGCGTTAGATAGAAAATGACGCTGTAATTGCAATAAAACGGCACTTTTGTGTGGGTGTGTGAGCGTCCAACTCCTCGCTGTTATGCAAGCGCACGTGTTGCGGTTGTGAATGAAGGGGTGTTGTGTCCAGTGCGCTTGTTGAGGATTTGAGATTCTCAAACTGACGTTTGGATCTGAGATTACAATACAATACAGCGTTATATTGTTTGTGTTTGAGTGTGCTTGTGTGTGTCTGTGTGTGTGTGTGTGTGTGTGTGTGCGTGTCTGAGAGTGCGTAGTGAGTGAGTATGTGTGTGTGAGAGAGTGTGTGTGAGAGAGAATGTGTGTGTGTGAGAGTGTGTGTGCGCAACTGTGAGTGTGTGAGTGTCATGAATGTGTGTGTGCGCGCATGTCTGAAAGTGTGTTGTGAGTGAGTGTGTGTGTGTATGAGTGTCATGAGTGTGTGTGTGTGAGTGTGTTGTGAGTTAGTGAGTATGTGTGTGAGAGCATGTGTGAGAGTGTGTTTGTGAGTGTCATGAGTGTGTGTGTGTGAGTGTGTTGTGAGTTAGTGAGTATGTGTGTGAGAGCATGTGTGAGAGTGTGTTTGTGAGTGTCATGAGTGTGCGCGTCTGTGTGCGCGCGTGTGTGTCTGAGAGTGTGTCGTGAGTGAGTGTGTGTGTGAGTGAGTGAGTGAGTGAGTGAGTGAGTGAGTGAGTGAGTGTGTGTGTGTGTCATGAGTGTGTGTGTGTCTAGGAGTGTGTCATGAGTTAGTGAGTGAGTGAGTGAGTGTGTGTGTGCGCGTGTGTCGTGAGTGAGTGAGTGAGTGTGTGTGTTTGCACGTGTGTGTCCGGGAGTGTATCATGTGAGTGAGTGAGTGAGTGAGTGAGTGTGTGTGTGTGTTTGCGCGTGTGTGTCCGGGAGTGTATCATGAGTGTGTGTGTCTGAGAGTGTGTCGTGAGAGTGTGTGTGAGTGTGCGTGCGTCTGGGAGTGTGTCATGAGTTAGTGTGTGTGTGCGTGTGTGTGTGTTTGCGCGTGTGTGTCCAGGAGTGTATCATGAGTGTGTGTGTGTATGAGTGTGTCATGATTGTGTGTTGTGTTCAAAAGGGGAGGAGAGGAGGTGCTGGGGTCACTGGCTTTGTAGGAGCAGCCTATTTAGGGAGCACCAGCTGGGAGGAGAGTCACACACGGGTCATTATGTGTGTGTGTGTGTGTGTGTGTGTGCAGGTGTGCTCTATGAAGGAACTCATGGCACCATGGAGGGATGCAAGTGCTCAGTGACACCTCATTTCACCAGCCGCCTACACACACACACACACACACACACACCTACACAAACACACACACACCTACACAAACACACACACACACACACACACACACACACCTACACACACACACACACCTCATATCCCCCTTTCATATGCATGAAGTTATATAGCTTCTGTCTGTGAAGCTTTTGACAGAAAACCTCTTTGTCGTCCCACTGGAAAGAAAAATCATAAGTGAGATTTCTTAATATCTCATAACTTTCCATTGTTTTTATAGTTATGTACCCTCTTCCACACTGTATGTAGGTTAGGGTTACCGTTAGCATGGGTAGTTAGCATGAAACTCATGACGATCGAGTGTCTCCTCTCATGCTTTTGTCTTTCATGGACCACCAGTCTGGTTGAGGGACTTGAATGAATTAGTGTCAGAAATCACAGATTTAAAGCGACCGTCTTCTCAGTGGCTGAAATGCTCATTTCTTTGTCCTTCATCAGGGTTTCCGTCACTTTAGAGCGACTCGCCATCCTGAAAAGTCCAAGGGAACATGGGAAAGTCTTCCCAACAGGAATGCTGCCAGTTAAACAGGGTTTATCAGATAATTAAGAGCAGATTAACACCAATCACTGTGAGGGATCTGAAAGTCTTCTCCAATCTTGAGTTCTTTTTCAAACGTCTCATTTACATTTTTTACACTGTGCTTTAGAATGTATTTATGAAATATTTATGAAAACTTATGAAATATGCTTAAAAAACGGCCCTTTTACGTCAAACACGACTGCAGTGACTTTGACATTTAGGAAACTGTAGGTTGTACTCTAATCTCCACTATGTAACATTTAATATTTATGTGTTTTATAAATGAATAAGCTAAAATATATACCTTGTGCATAACTTAAAATCTTTTTTTTTTTTTTTTTTTTTTACAACATATGATCATCAACCAACGGTTGATTAAAGATTGGCTGGAATTTCTTATTTATTTATTAGAA
>NC_139977.1:33026516-33079016 GCF_963993115.1 Abramis brama | reverse complement strand
CAACATCAGTTATTTACATTAAGCGTTTAGTTAATATCTGTACTATTTATTAACACATTAAAGCTGATATGAACTATATTAACAGTTGTATCTTTATTAACCAATGTTTGGAAATATTATTGAAATACTGTAACAAATGTATTGCTATTTGTTAGTTAATGCGACTGATGTTAACTAGTGGGACTTTTTTTGTTAAATGTTACCAAGTAACTAATGCATATTTTAGGCATGATGTCAATAGTTGCTCTTTTATAGATCAAAACACTTTTACAATGTATAAATATGTTAGAAAAACACACAGCAAATGAGGCAATAGTTGTAAGAACGAATGTGATCGTCTGAGAATTGACTTTTGATTGCATACTTTTTGTATGATCCGCAGTTTGTAAGACACTGATGAGATCTCTCCTGGGAAACGTCTCAGGCCTTCGTTTGATCGGCATTTCATGGCTTTGCCGTCGATGAGAAACTGTCCATTGTTTTGATTTGAGATGTTTTTTTCTTTCCTGTGTCAAAAATCTAGATACTAAAACCGGACTCTGAGATTCTGGTGTTTTCTTAAAGTAGGTCATCTCCGTCTCACACACACACACACATACACACACACACACACACACACACACACACACACACACACACACACACACACACACTTTCTCTGCCAGGCTGGTACAAAAATAACACTGCACCTTCTGTGTTGCTAAAACCAGAAACGACACACACCTGACAAAGAGATTCTGAAGCAGCTGTGCACACACACACACACACACACACACACTCACACACACCTGCCTGTCGTCAGCTGATGGTCACTCTATTATAACTGTTGTTCATCTGTAGCAGCTTTACTTGCCATCAAATATTTACTAAGTGAATGTGGGTCATTTCGCGTCTGCAGAAAGTCTTTAATATGCGAACGAATGCGTGTCGTAGTTTGAGAACGTGATTCTCTGAAAGGGTTTTGATTATTTACACAATGACAGGAGGTTCATAATGAGCTAAAGATAGACAGGTTACACGAGGACGTCACCCTGAAGGTGCTCAAATGTTTGGAATTCATTGATAATATATATATATATATAGTGATGTTTGTGCTGATCTTGTCATTTTGTCATTGAGGAACTGGCTTTTGTTAGTTAAAGAGATTTTACAAATATTTTACGGCATGGAAAGTGACATTTAGGACACAAGGAAAAGTATAAATTGATCATCAATTAAAACAATATTTTATTTGAAATATTGATTAGAGGTTTGTTAATGCAGTGCTGTTGTATGTTAGTTAATAAAAACGCAACTGTTCATGTTATCTCAGCTCCATTACATAATACATTTACAATTAGAATTATTTTTATTGTTACTTCATGTTAACCTTCTTAAATTATGAAACACGTTGGATTTAGATGTGAAAATTTTCATATTCCAATATTCCAAACCGATATGATTTCCATCTTTAATAATTGTGAGTGACTGCACAACATTAGACTCGTAGTGTATATTGTGGACGTTAACACGATGTTTCATCCGCAGTGACTCGCGTATGTTACACGAACCGTCCATCATTAATGTTTGCATGTCGGCGCTACGACCACGACAGAAAAACACGCCGCAGAAACACCTTTAAAAACAAAAAAACAACAAATCCAGCAAAAAAAATAGTGCTGCAACAAAGAGCTGCTGCCATTTTCTGCCTCGCTTTGATTAATGCTTTTTTTTCTGCCTAATAAAAGGTTCACAAACCATCTGTTTTACTCCCTAATGCCTTGCCCAAAGGTTCCTCTCTCCTATTTCAGGCAACGGGCCAAGCAACATTCCACACACACACACACACACACACACACACACACACACACACACACTCTCGCCTATTTTCTCTTTCGTCTCCCCTGTAAACAAGCTGCCTCTCTTTTTAATCTGCCGCTGCCATTTTCTTCTCATCGTTATGCATATTCATCGCCAGTAAACATTTTCATCGACTACATTTAATATCCTGCACTAGCAATTACTGCTGGCTGTTGTGTTGTGGAGTCTCTCGCCCGTCTCTCCCGCTAACAGCTGGCCCGCAGATGCGGCCCGGGGCCAAACGCGCACAATAAAAACCTACAAGATGCCAGTGGAATTTGTTTAAGAGAAGACGGCCTTTTCTTTCTCTGTTTGCTTTCCGTTTCCGTCTTTCCCGTGTTCACACGTTCTCTCGTTCCTTCTGACTTTGTCGCGTTGTGTTTTATAGCTCTCGGTCTGGATCCACACAGTGTCGACTGAAATCCACTGAGACGATAGACTTGTATTCGTTTGCTTTGGTTGTGCTGAATAGTTACGTATAGGGTTTTATGTCACAGTTTAATGCGTTGAGTATTTAGCAGGGCTATCATAGTTGACTGAACCCAAAATGATAATAAAAACCTGTGTTACTTGAAATAAACTTTAACTGAAATAAAAATACGTATTTCAGCTAGTTGCCAATGCAACATTTCTCATTTCGTTTAGTTTAACTTGATGTACTAAAATGAAAAGTGAAATAAAAATTAGCGGTCAAAACGATTAATCGCATCCAACATGAAAGTTTGTAAGAATACTGTGTATTATATATTTACAAACTTTTGTGTTAGATGCGATTAATCGATTCAACAGCCCTAAAATTAATAAAAACTATATAGACCTATTTAAAAAAATAAATGCTTGCAATAAAATTACCTAAAATTTTTAATTAAAACCAAAAATATAAAAACTAATTCAAAATATTAACAACTACTGTATAATAGTATCTCAATGTCACTAAAATAACCCTAGAATCTAGTGAATGTTTTCTCATTAATATATGTTTTTATATCAATCTATAACTTTTCCCTCCTTTTGTGAACATCGTCCACAGGAAGCGACACCATTTTGGAGGGAAATCAACATCACACTTCAGTGGATTTAATGAATTTTTATTTTTTTGCACGTTTTTACCTTTATAATATACAGAGCAGAATGACGGCAAGCGAAGTGAAGGATAGCATCATGTTTAGTTGGTTTGTGTCTCTCAGAATCATGCCGTCAAATTGCACGAGTCGCGATAATTCCAACATGCCAAAAGATGATCGAATGGGTCAAACTGGTGGAAACTGACAGGCTAATTATGAAGCAGTTCTTCTCATTTCAGGAGTCCACTGACATGAAGCATGAGATATTCATGGATCTCCCCCTCGGTGCAGGTGTGCGACTGCGGAGAGAGAGAGAGAGAGGAGAGAGAGCGAGAGAGAGTGTGTTATTCATCCCCAGGGGGCACTGTTAGCCCTCCACTTCAACATGAACAACCTGCACCATGTGGCCCCCAAACACACACACACACACTCCAGCTGCAGAAGGTGGTGGTGACAGACATTCATTTGGTGCTTCATATCATGACACAAAAGACATCTTCCATCAAGAGTCCACACGCCTCCTGCTCATCCGCAGATCCCGAGCACAGGTGTCCATTCCTACAGAAACATCATGCGTGCAAGTAGCACTTATGAGTGGAAAAGTTACAGTGATAATCTAAACTTGACATCAAGCCTGCCTTATATATGACACCTGTACGTGCATATACACTCTACCAGTCAAAAGTTTTGGATTGGTAAGATTTTCTCTTCTGCTTACCAACAGTGCATTTATTTGATCAGAAATACTGAAATATTATTACAATGTAAATCATCTGTTTTCTATGTGAATATATAGTAAAGTGTAATTTATTCCTGTGATCAAAGCTGAATTTTCAGCATCATTACTCCAGTCTTCAGTGTCACATGATCCTTCACAAATCATTCTGATATGATGATTTGATGCTTCACAATATTACTTTTTTTTTTTTTTTTATCAAATAAATGCAGCCTTGGAGAGCAGAAGAGACTTTACCGAAATCTTACCGATCCAAACCGTTTGACTGGTATAGTGTATTAAGTACCATGGTACTTTTATTAGCAAAACATCAGATGTGAACTTGCCTGATTTAGGCAATTTGTATGAGTGACTTGTGGAAATGTTAGAGGAAGGTTGCCGCTACTAAACATGACTAATTAACAGAGATTGAACAGGACACACACACACACACACACACACACACACATACATACATGGCAGAATCCCACAATCCTCCACCTCCTGCTACCAAAGCCCATCTGAGTCGCTGCCGGTGGACTTGAAAGCCGGAGAATGTGGGAGACTTGTGTGTTTTGATGTCCCTGTGTGTGTGTGTGTGTGTGTGTGTTCCAGGAAATATGTGAGCGCTGTGTTTCGGGGTGGCGTACAGTACCCATCTGGGCACCAGGTTGCGTGCGAGCGTGCCCTCTGATCATGTGTGGTGAGGTGGACACAAACACAACCCTGAGGCCTCATGACCCCACCGGGGCCCGTGAGGTCAGCTGGGGTCAGGTCTGATGGTGGCCACAGGTGTTACCAAGCTCTCTATCTGTGTGTGTGTGTGTGTGTGTGTATGTAACAAAGTGAGTCCAAAACTCTATCCGTCTATGTGTGTGTCTGTCTAACAGCTACCTGGCAACCATACAAAACACCTGCATAATAACAACTTACCCAGAACAAAACATTCAGAAGACACTTGCAGTGCTGTAGCAACTGCTCAAAACAACTGCCTAGCAACACCCTAGTAACTAACCTGAACACCCTGCCTGCTGTCTAGTAAGTGCCTAGCAATCACTCAAACACCCTAGTCATGCCGTAGTAAGTGCCTATAGGCCTATAATGTTTTGCCTTATCTAGAAATACATTTGTAATGTTGTAGAAACCACTCTAAACACTTTAGCAACTGCCTAACAACACCCTAGTAACTACCTTGAACACCCTGGCAATTTAGGAAGTGCCTAGCAAACATTTAGAACACTCTAGCAATGCCTTGCCCAGAATATCCAGCCAGAAGGCACTTGCAATGCTGTAGCAACCACTCAAAACACTTTAGCAACTTCCTAGCAACACCCTAGTAACACCTTGAGCAACCACTCAAAACACCCTACTAACACCTTACCCAGAAAAAAGCCAGAATGCTGTAGCAACCACTCAAAACACTTTAGAAACACCCTAGTAACACCCTGACAACCCTGAGCAACCACTCAGAACACCCTAGTAACACCTTACCCAGAAAAAACAGCCAGAATGCTGTAACAACAGCTAAAAAACTTAGCTAACAACCACTCAAAACACATTTGCATCACCCTAGTAACTTCACAGTAACACCTGGCTTCTGTCTAGTAAGTGTCTAGCAGCACTCAGATCATGCTTGTTATGCCTTACTTAGAAAAAACAGCCAGAAGACATTTGTAATGTTGTAGAAACAATTTAAAACACTTTAGCAACTGCCTAACAACAGCCTAGTAACTACCTAACAAACCCTGACAAATTAGTAAGTGCCTAGCGACCATTTAGAACACCCTAGCAATGCCTTACCCCCAAAAAAACAGCCAGAATGCTGTAGCAACCACTCAAAATACTTTAGCAACTTCCTAGCAACACCCTAGTAACACCCTGAGCAACCACTCAGAACACCTTACTAACACCTTACCCAGAAAAAACCCAGAATACTGTAGCAACCACTCAAAACACTTTAGCAGCACCCTAGTAACACCCTGACAACCCTGAGCAACCTCTCAGAACACCTTAGTAACCTCATAGCAACACCCTAGTTATTAGACAGAACACCTTGGCAACTGTCTAGTAAGTGCATAGAAACCACTCAGAACACTCTAGTAATGCCTTACAGTCAGAAGTCACTTGTAATGCCATTGAAACCACAAACGTTTTAGCAACTTAATAGCAACACCCTAGTAACCGTCCGGAAGACCATAACAACTTCTCAGAGCAACTCCACCATTTAAACTATGTATTATATTCCATGTATTAAGTTGCCAGACAGCTATAGCAATTAACTTCATATTTTACAACTATTATTTACTTGCCAGAGCTATTTTTTCTCACGTTTGGTGCTTGGTGAGTGTTAATTTTAAGTTGTGGACTGTGTGTGTGTGTATGTGTGTGTGTGTTAAGGAGGGCGGTCGACCTGACACACTCTAAAATAACTGCTCGTGTACGTTCAGACATCCACCTGCATGAAACACACACACACACGCAGCACGGCATACGAATGCTGGAATGTAAACAAAATCGCTTGGTTTTGAGTGTGTGAATCTGTGTGTGTGATTAATGTTTGTGTGTGTTTATGTCTGGATTTAGACAGGCTTCTATGGTCATTTGCAGTGACCTTTCACACTGCCAAAAATCAGATGATCCTCTTTGATTTTCCACAGTTTTCCAGGAGCTTGAAGACTCTTACGAAGGAACCGTGTTGAGGTTCGAGGATCGCTGGCTACATCTTCACTGTCATCCAACAGCTCAGTCGCCATTGGAACTGATGATGTAATCGGGAGAAGGCCGCTGATTGGTTCAGTCGGATCCAACAACTTCTTGACTGGTTTTTAAGCTGTCTGTGATGTGAGATATCGTTTGACTCACTTTTTCTTAATCCGGTCTGGATTACATCACTTCCTCCCATGCTAATGTCAGTACCGACACCAGTCTTTTATTATTTGCATATAATTTGAATGAAACTGCATGTTTAAACATAAAAAGATTAATTAAACCTCAGTAAATGAGTTGGACCAACATGAGAAAATTTAGTTTGACGAATGTAATAGTTAAACATGTAATAACGTTAAACATAATTTAGTAAACCAAGTGAACCTAAACCAACTAAATTGTGTTGACCCAACTAAACTGATTTATTTTGAATTGGCTAAATTAATAACTTTGCTAACACTTTACTTAAAGCCTTTATGTATAATGCATTATAAAAGTATTTTGAATGCATTATGCCTTGTAATGCACCTCTTAATGTATTGAATAGTCTCATGAATAACTGTAACTGCAGTTATAATACATTATAATACTTATTTAATCAATGAACACACCTTTAGAAAGTATAATACATTAAAACACATGATAAACAACCAATTTCAGAATCTGCAAATAGTATAATGCAATTTAACTTTGGTTACAGTTATTTATACAAATATATAATGCATAATAATGTACATTATGAATATTATAATGCATCATACATAAGACTTTAAGTAAAGTGTTACCAAAACTTTCTTCAGTTATGTTAAGTAAGGGTAATGAATCGATTTTTTTGTTTTCTTATTTGCATATAATTATGGATGAAACTGCATGTTTTAACATAAGAAAATGTGTTAAACCTCAGTAAATTAGTTGGACCAACATGAGAAAATTTAGTTTGACGAATGTAATAAAGTTAAACATAATTGAGTAAACAAAGAGAACCTAAACCAACTAAATTGTGTTGACCCAACTAACCTGATTTATTTTGAATTAGCTAAATGAAAAACTTTCTTCAGTTATATCAAGAAAGGGTAATGAATAGATTTTTTGTTTGAAACTAACCCTGTGATTCAGTGTCTCGTGTTTGAAACGGGACAGATGCGCATGTTGACAGCGTGACACACATGACGGATGTGTGCGTGAGTCTGTCACCTCATCATCGTTTGTCATGAGTGTTTCCTCTCCTCCTCTTCCTCCTCCTGTCGTTCCCCGAGTCCCAGCGCTGCGGCGGAGCAGAGGAACCAACCGCGTGTCCCTTCCGGGCCCCTGTAGCCGTCTCTCTCTCCCTCTCTCTCAGTCTCCAGTAACTTCCAGTAAAGCCATCAGAACGTCCCTGTGACGTGGTTAAAGATGGCGGCTCGGTTGGCATTGGTTGGCACAGAGAGGCAGCCTGGCATCACTGCAGGCCATGACAATCAGCTCCAGGCACTGACAAGCCTGTTGCTTAGCAACCCCATTGAACTTTGGCCTGCTTTACTGTGTTTCCAACGAGAGAGAGAGAGAGAGACACCATCATTTGGGACATAGCGGGTTTGTGTATTATGATCATAGTGCATCGTGTTTATAACACTGAAGCTCTTCTGGGATATTTAACACTACAGTTTTCTTTCTTTTTTAATCCAATATTATATATATTTTACTTTTGAAAACTTTTTTTTTTTACCCCTTAAAAATGTGAACTAATGCTAATGCCATGGTACCATTGTACTGAATGATTACCATATTCATCTACCATGGTATTTATAAGGTGCTTCATAGAATACCATGGTATTACTCAATGTTTTCACCCAAGTCTCTGAGACTGTATGTGTGTCATCTAGCATATGTTAACACACACATATACATTAGATCATGATAATGACCAAAAACATGATAACTTGGCGCCTCCCCCCATACAACTTCAATTCGACCTTTTTTAACAATTGTGAAATATTATTTCACTTTTAAAGACATATATTTCAATGTTTTACCCCTAAGAAAATTACTGTGTGAAAGCAAATGCAAAATTTAAAGAATATATATTTTTGAAATTTAGTATATTTTTATTTATTTTTTTATATATTTTACTTTATTTTTTTATGTTTCATTTATTTGATTTTATTATTATTTTATATATTTTTATTTCCAGTGGATTTATTTGAATATTTTCTTTACTTTTTCTTTTGTTATTTCCATTTATTTTATTTCCGTTTATTTATTATTTTATTTTATTATTTTATTTTAATGTATTTTACTTTATTTTTACAGTTACTGTTTCATTTATTTTATATTGAATTTTTTATTATTTTATACTTTTTTAATGTTTTTTCATAGTTCCAGATAATTTATTTATTTCATTTTTTATTTTATTTTATTTTATTTATTTATTTTTATTTCCTTTTAATGTATTTATCTTTATTTTTTCTTAATTTTTGTTTCACTTATTTTGTATTTTATATATTATTATTTTATACTTTTTTAATATTTTATATATATATATATATATATATATATATATATATATATATATATATATATATATATATATATATATCCAGTCAATTTATTTGATTTATTTGATTTGATCATTTTATTCATTTGATTTGATTCACAGTAGTCTGAATGGGAATAGTGTTTTCTGTCAGCTGTGTTCTGGTCCAAATCAAACACACTCCTGAATCTCTGGCAGCCTGTTGCAAGAGCCGTTGGTTGTGGAGAAACCAGCAGATCCAAGCCTCTATTTATACACACCAGATCTCGCACTCGTTTGTTAAGATCGTTCGCACTCGTTCGTTAAGTCTGTCTTGCTCGATCTGTCCAAGCACATGTCTAGGAATCCCATTTCTTTGTCTGTATTTTAACACCAGAGAATTGAAACATGCACATGATGCTTTCAATTAACCTTTTGGATTATTAGTTCAAAACTAACATCCTCTTTTGATTAGAGCTATTTTAGAGCAGTGTGTGTGTGTGTGTGTGTTTGAAGAGAGCAGGCTAATGGTTTTAATAACATTTACGAGAGCGTTGGTATTTCCCCTACAGCTGCATTCATTCTCTGCAAAGTGCCAAACGCATTCTGGACGCGAAGAGAGAAAAAAGTGGCTTTAAACAAAACAGATGTGCCTCTACTACAGCAGGTTACAGTGTGTGTGTGTGTGTGTGTGTGTGTGTAGAAAAACCAATGCAAGAACGAGGGAATCTGACTCCCTGCAGCTGCTCCAGTGCAGATCAATGGAAGCTTTTCTCAGAATATAAACTGAAAACTGTGAGAAAAAAAGTCAGAATTGTAAGAATAACAGTACAAAAAAAAAGTTTATTGCAAACTTCATCTTACAATTGTGACTTTTTCTCATAATTCTGGGTGGGGGGAGGGGGACCCAGAAAAGTGAGTTGTAAACTTGCAATTACGAGTTTATTACTTGGAATTGCAATATAAACTGAAAACTGTGAGAGAAAAAAGTGAGAATTGTTAGAATAACTTTTTTCTAACTTTTTTTCCTCATAATTCTGGGGGGGAAAATCAGAAGTGTGATATGTAAACTTGCAATTACGAGGTTTATTGCTTGCAATCGCGAGATAAACTCAACTGTGAGAATTGTGAGAATAACAGTACAAAGTTAAAAGGTAATTGCAAACTTCATCTTACAATTGTGTGAGAAAAGCGTGAGATGGAATCTTGCAATTACGAGTTTTTTACTTGCAATCGCGAGATATAAACTCGCAACTATGAGAAAAAGGTTGCAATTACCTTATTTTCTGTTTTTTTTTTTCTTCTTAGATTTTGTTCTGTGCCGGAAACAAGCCAGATCCGCATAGATCTGAGAGACAGTGCACCTGTGTTGCCACGGTGATGATTGACAGCTCGCAGGATGACACTGACAGAGACATAAGGACATGCATGTAGAGAGAGAGATATTGGTGCCACATACACTCAAACTTCAGCGTTTGATCTCTGTGCCATCGTGAAAACCTGCAGGGATTTAAAGAGAGTTTTATTCCTGAACAGACCTGGGAATCATGGAGGGAAACTGACTCATTTGGTTTGATGTCTTGAGCAGTGAATCATGGGTACTGGAACTGAGCAGCTGGGGGACTCGTGGAAAGAGTCATGCTTTAAGATGCTTTGATCTGCATTATTCTTCAAAAACATTATTTACCAAACGCTTTTCATGCTTAAAGCTCAAAGCACGAGTAATGTTACCAAAAACACTGATATTTGTTCATTGCATATGACAAACGAGCAAAGAAAACACATGCTAAGATATTTTTACAAATTAAAATTTACCCGTATTTACAATTTTTTTCATTTGAGTGCGTTGGCATTTTATTTGGAAATTAAACTGCACTTTTGAAAGTGTAATTTCTTTGAATAACATTTAAACTTTTCATTTTTTTTTTTGACAGTTTAAATTTTTTTTTTTTTTAAGTTTGTCGGGACAAACTGTTATGTTAGCTTGACAATGCCTTGTCTGAGAGTTTGAAAGTTTATTAAGCTTCCTAGCATTTTTTATCATGTTGTTAAGCATGTTTTAGCACATTGCTAGCATGTATTAGCATGTTGCTAGCATATTTTAACATTGTTAACATGATTAAGAATATTGCTACCATGATTCAGCTTGCTTTTAGCATGTTAGCACATTGCTAGTATGAATTAGCATGTTGCTATCTTAATTTAACATGTTGTCAACATGTTTTAACACATTGCTACAATGAATTAGCATGTTTGCTAACGTGATTTAGCACATTGCTACCATGAATTAGCATGTTGCTGGCATGTTTTTTTTTTTCGTGTTGTCCGTAAGTCCGATCACTCTCAGAAGAATAACCTTAAATATGATTTCTGTACGTTGCTTTTGTCAAGCCAACATATTGATGTTTCATATTTGCAATTGCTGTGCATCAAAAATACAAACATGCGTTTGTAATATTAGCCAGATTTTTGCATTTCAGAAATGCAGTGTTTTTTCTGAAGGGCCCCACTGTCACTCTGTGGCCCCTAAATATTTGGACATGCCATTTGATTAACAGTCGCTGTTTTCACAGTCAGTGTATTTCTCTTTTTTTCCAGTGACCTTCCAGCTTCAGTTTTGCTCTTGCTGTTTTCCCTCCACAAAGCCAAACAATCAGCTCCGCTCAGGAACCGCAGACGGACCGTCTAAACGTGAAGCCGGGTGCAAGTCATTAGCATCCCGCTGGGCTCCGCGCAGGTCTTGAACTGACACCAAACGTCCCGACAGACCCGCGTCGAAACCGCTCAGTCTTTCCCAGACTGCAGCAAATTCTCAAGGTGATTTTTCTGTCGGCTAGCTTGGTTTAGTCAAGAGTTTGTGCCTCCTGTTGAGTCATTAATAGATTAGCATTCATTCTGGAAACAATGAGGCACAGAATCATAGCGGTATGGAAACTAGAGTCCTATGTTTTTTAAAGAAAATATGAGTGGTGTTTCCTGATGTCAAACTCTTTGCCACAGTGCTAGGATATTGCGGTTGCCAGGACTGGGTTACTAAAACCATAAAACTTCTCCTTTTATAGAACCTTTCTGGCATAAAGGTTCTTTAAAATTGAGTCAAGAACCCTAGAGTTCTTTATAGAACCCCATTAAACCTTTCTGGCATAAAGGTTCTTTAAAATTGAGTCAAGAACCCTAGAGTTCTATATAGAACCCCATTGAAGCTTTTTGGCATAAAGGTTCTTTAAAATTGAGTCAAGAACCCTAGAGTTCTATGTAGAACCCCATTGGACCTTTTTGGCATAAAGGTTCTTTAAAATTGAGTCAAGAACCCTAGAGTTCTATATAGAACCCCATTGAAGCTTTTTGGCAAAAAGGTTCTTTAAAATTGAGTCAAGAACCCTAGAGTTCTATGTAGAACCTCACTGAACCTTTTTGGCATAAAGGTTCTTTAAAATTGAGTCAAGAACCCTAGAGTTCTATGTAGAACCTCACTGAACCTTTTTGGCATAAAGGTTCTTTAAAATTTAGTCAAGAACCCTAGAGTTCTATATAGAACCCCATTGAAGCTTTTTAGCAAAAAGGTTCTTTAAAATTGAGTCAAGAACCCTAGAGTTCTATATAGAACCCCATTGAACCTTTTTTCTAAGAGATGCCATGACTTTACTGTAGTTCAGTGTCCTCTTTCTCTGTCTGTCATTCTCTCACACCTGCATTAGTGCCACTGCTCAGTAAAACACATTCCCAGCTTCATGTGGCATTTTTCCACAGATGTGACGGCCCTAAGAGGAAGTAATTGCATGTGTGTGTGTGTGTGCTGTACATTCCTGCACCTGTGTGCTGGTGTGTGTTTATTGGAAAGGCAGTAGAGATATAATTGGAAGTGTTGGGCTCTCTTGCGGTTCCCTGCGGCTCAAACCCTTGGCGGGGGAAGAAACGGGGCCGTGGACAGATCAGGGGCTTTAGGGTTTCGCACGGGGGGGTCAGAGGGGCAGAAATTGGTCCCAGCTGTCAAGTCAAAGCTCAAGGAACTGCCCAACAAACACTGTCACGTATTCAACTGCGGCTCACAGGTACAGTTGTCAGGTGTTTTTCAGTGTTAAAGTAAATATTCCGATCCTGTTCAATTTATGGTAAAAAAAAAAAAAAAACTTTCCAGATGTTGTTGCACAGTAAAAAAAAACATGGTATTTTGGTGCCTATATATTTTGCAATTTGGTTATATAACTGCATAGAAAAATAACTGCACTGTATACCTTCAAGAGCCCACATTATGCCCTTTTTGAGTCTTGATTGTGTTTTAGGCTCTACTAGAACAGGTTTTCCAGCTTGAATGTTGATTATTCTCCTCATATTCTCCATTGTTGCGGCTCCTCTCTTCCCAGTCTGTCAGTAACGCTCTGTTTACTTCCTGTCTCTATGAAGCCCCTCCTTCTGAAAAGCACACTGTACTCTGATTGGTCGGCTGGAGCAGTGTGTTGTGATTGGTCGAGCGCTTCGAGTGTGTTTGGGAAATGTCCCGCCCCTTACCATAACCACCAGTTTAACACACTACTAACTAACTCAACCAGGCCCCGCCCCTTTATTCTGCGTATGAATTATCATAATGAGGAATACTGTGACGTGTTCGTTCCCGGAAGAAACTCAAGATACAATGAAGGCGTTTCAGGAGTTCAGAAACACTGACTCTGATATAGAGAAGAACTCCCGCTGGAGGGACTTTGTTTGGACTACATCATAATTAATATTGATTAACAAGTGATTCGCAGAATGTCTAGATGACCTCAAGAAATATGACATAATTTCCTCAGCTATATGTGTGTGTGAGGCACAGTGGAGCCCCGTGTCCATGGGATTATTGTCATTATTATGATTATTATACGCTTTGGACATGCCAGAGCAGTTCAATGAGGCTCACCACACATTCCCGCATCCATTCAGATTCATTTGGCTTCTTCAAATAAATATTTATCAGTCAGAGTGGGCGAACGCTTCGTTAGGCTTGATAATTCCTGGCGCTTTGGGCAATGACGGGGCAGGAGGGGTTCTGGCGCAGGACGTCCTTCAGGGGTCGATGGACCAAAGCTCAGGCACTCGACACGAGGAGGAGAGACACCAGAGTTTGAGTTTCTCATAAGCTGTGTTCACATGGACCCTAATAATCCGATACCAGTAGCACTATCGGAATAAAAAAGTAACGTAACCACATCAATCGGAATTAATTGGCCAGATCTGATTAAAGGGATACTTCACCTCTGGAAAGATGAATGTGTATTTAAATTGGGTCATTTATGTAGTAGAAATGTGAAATTATTTTAGAAGTTGGTGTCTTCTAGACTGAGTGTAAAATGTATTTTTGGCTCATGTGAATGAAAGACAACAACTCCCAGAATGCACTTGCTTCCCTGCCCTACGAGGCCACGCCCAAGCCACGCCTACCGGTTACAGAGGGCAGTATCGGGAGAAATGATACAGCTAGGCTACTAGTCGACTCGAAACTGAAAAGACGGCGTTTTATCGTGAGATCCCCCTATGGGCGGGTTGAACACATGCGGGACGAGCTCCTCCTACTGGCTGGAGTCTCTCGCCTCTGGACACAAAAGCCTCAGATGACGATAAATGACGAGTTTTGCGTCATCTGAGTTTTTTTTCCAGACACACAATACAGAAATCTCTCGTCTCGGGGGACATGAGGGAGGGAAGCACGGTCATTCGAGAATACTACCGGGTTTCTGCTGAGACAAAGCTTAATGCTAATCGGTGAAGTATCCCTTTAAAATTTCATTTGGATTGAAAGGGGTTTATTCCTTTTCTAATCCGATCGAGAGGACATGTAAACACTCGATCGGATTGAAAACCGAAACTGAAAGAACTGCGCATGTGCAATGCCGTAGCGTAATAACGTATGATGTGCAAAACGAGCTGTTTTTCCTGTTTAATAAAATGTCATAAATGAGTGTCCCGTCATTCTGAAAGTCTTAGCACTCATCGTCTGAGAAGGGGAGCAGGACAGTCCTCGTTTCAGACTCTCAGCCACACACGACACCGCTTTGGGCACAGGATAAATGCAAGCATGTGCTCGTCGTTGCATATTTATTAGCACCCGAAATAGATAAATATTAAGTCTGCTTTTTAAAACAAAGAAAAGGAGGATGGTTAGTGTGCAGCAACAGCGGGGAACTCTGTATCTTCGTGCATGTCAAAAGATTAACTCCGATTTGAAGCTTGTGACACACAAACGCACATCAACCCGATCACTTTTTTAAACACTACGTTCGGATTCATTAATCGGAATGAATTCATTCAGATTGAAGCAAAAAGTGTCCATTCAAACGTAGCTATAGACAACAATGAGATCAGAAAGTCTCAAACTGGCTCAGATTGGCCAAGATACTGAAGTCTGGGATGAAAGGTCAGATCTCAAAAAACTTACCTGAGGAATATCTCACTAGCTATGTTTCCATTCAAACTTGTGCACAAAATTGGAATATGGCATAACACATTTGCGAATAAAACAGCGTTTCTGTCACGGTTCTGTTAGTTTGGACTTTTGGTGTCTCAGCACTTCTGCCTGAGTTAGTCGCTTGTTGTCTTGGTCACTCATTATGTTCAGCCGTGCACTCATGATCTCCCTCATTATCACGTGTACTTAAGTTCAGTTCTGTTTGTGTTTCACTGTCGGGCATCGTGTGTGTGTGTGTGTGTGTAGCTCTCTGTGTTCAGATTTACCTTAATGCCTTTGGATTTATTAAAGCATTCACTCTTCATCATCGTGTCCGAGTTTGATCATCTACACAACGTTGTGAGAGTTCCCATCCCATGTGTTCAAGAGAACAAAATCGTCACTTCCTGGGAAAATGGTGCGGATTACCAGTTATAAAACTACGTTTCTTCAATCGGGCTGTTTTTCCACCATCATAAACGAGTGTGTCTCAGAGCGTCAGACGAAACTCAATAAACGCTGTCATGTTCTCTTGCGTTCGGATGCTGGTGTGTGTGAACACACTCGTGTGAGACGCTTCTGGAGGGAATTAAACCCAATCATTCTGATCACACACTTTGACTTTCAGAAACACTAAACCAACATTTGAGATGCTGCGACGTCATTGGTCCGCTGGCTACTCCAGTTATCCAATCACAGCCTCTCATGTGAGTTTCTTGCTGTGCATTGAGGGATTTTTTCGGTAAGTGTGTGTGTTTCCATAGTGGTTTATGTCTTCTGTAATCGCTCATAATCCTTCACTTTGTGTGAGAGAAAGATCTGTGCTTACACAGAAATTCTGAGCATTTGGTGCAGTCAGACATTACGAAAAATAAATGCATTGTGCATTATTAGATAATCTGCTTAAAACATAAATGCATGCATTGGTTTGGTAATTTCTTCTTCTTCAAGGAATCAAAGCCATGATGTTGCAGACCTTCGGCGAACCACTCATGAGAAATATCTCAAACGCAACATGACCTTCTTCTTCAAAGAGCCACAATTTAAACCAGAAGGCCTGCAAACCAGGTTAGTTCGAGGACGTGAAGTATGAGGGTTTGCTAGACTAGTCATGTGGTGCTCAGGCGTTTACTGTCAAAACTGCGCTTTGTTTGCATTGTATATATGGTCTTAACATAACACAGTCATGTATGTATTCTCACAGATTAAAGTCGTTTTAAATTTGTTTTCAATGTAATATGTTGGCGTTATTATAGTATATAATATTATATTATACTTTTAGTTGTTATTATACCAACTAAACTAAAACCATAAAAAAAAAAAAAACATTTTTGTTGCTTTAAATAAAGTAATCGTAATCGTTAACTGAAATACAACCCCATTTCCAGAAAAGTTGGGACATTTTGTCAAATGCAATTAAATCAAAAATCTGTGATTTGTTTGATTTATTTAACTGACAAAAGTACAAAGAAAAAGATTTGCGATATTTGCACTGACCAGCTTAAAGGTGCACTGTGTAATTTTCATCTAGTGGTGAGGTTGTGAATTGCACCCAACAGAAGTTACGGTGGCCGACAGGAGGATAAATTGCACGTTTAAGATGATAAAAAGTGATTTGTATTACAGACATTTTTGATTTTTTGGAAATAAATGCTCAATTAGTTTACAATAAGACCTGAAATGAGAACGTAAATGCGTTTCATCATGTTAAAAACATCACTTCTAAGCTCTAAAAACATTGCGGGAAAGTTCTATTAATGTTATTTAAAGAACGTTTTATCTTTAAGTCTCTCTGTAGTCAATAATTGTATCCCTTAAAACCAAAATTAGAAACCAAAGTTTTCTCAATGAAAAAAATGTCTTCATGTCTTAAAATATCTTGAATGTAACTCGACACCCTTGCCTCATTTAGTATACGTGGTACTATGAATATGCAAATGAGCCCCGCCTCCACTCACTCACTCAGCTCAGAGATCCACTGGTTGACGATCACACGTTGATCTGATTGGTTACAAGGTAGTTTGTGACGTCAGAAACACCAGCGATTTCAAAGCGTGTTTTTGAGACTGTCTTTGGTTCACTGCAGTTTTAAGCAGAAAATACTCAGCAATGCTGTCGACTTATGAACTTACACATGGTTTGTCTTAGGCCCCGTTTACACGTACATGGTTATTTTGAAAAACGGAGACATTTCTCTTCGTTTGCGCCCTTCGTTTACACGCAAACGGAGGATTCGCCAATGAAACCGATTCTTTCTAAAAACTCCGGCCAGAGTGGAGATTTTGAAAATCTTCGTTTGCCCGTTTGCATGTAAACTGAGAAAAACGGAGTTTTAGGCAGCGACGTCACAGAATGTGACTATTTTCGGGATTCTGATTGGCTAAGGTGGGCTTGAGCTTCTCGTTACACTGCCACCAACAGGTTTGGCATGCTCTTGACAGCACATACATGGGTTCGTGTGCACAATGTTATTTTTGAAAACGAAGAGGGGTGAAATGTCCGTTTATGAAAATAGCCATCCATGTGTAAACGTAGCCTTAAAGCACATTAAAAACACCACATAGACACATAAACAACATTAAAAGCTGGATTTTCACCACAGAGGGACTTTAACATACACATAATCAAGCATTAGTGAAAGCTGTGGGAATGTTCTATACATACACACACTCACGTCAGTATCCGCTTATAGATTAAAGTCTTGTTTTAAAAGTGTGCAGATGAAGTTTGCGAATGCAGATGTATAATGTGATGTCGGTGCGTCGGATCTTCCCGGATTAACCAACATCCTGAAAATGTCTTCAGCTTTAACCCCAGCACCTAATTTCTGATGCCCTCTCCTCTTTCTTCTCCCTCCAAAGTAAATAAACCTTCATCTGAAGCGAAGCAAATGCCTCTCCGACTCCCTAACCGCCTCGCGAGAGCGTTTTTATCGGTGTTTTTCTGTATCTGCGGTGGCAGAGGGACACACACACACACACATGGGCCTCGTCCTCGTCCCGGCGCTGGAGAATCAAGCCAAGCCTTTGAGGCCCGCGACCGCATGAACACTCATTTATTCCCCCGTCCAAAGCGAGGTCTGCGGGAAGAGGAGTGCGCCGCGCTCCCAAAAGGAAGATTATTTTAAAAAGAGGCCTATCTGCTGAGCCCGCACTTTTCCTGTATCAAACCCGCCTTTCAACAGCCGGTCCCGCTTTCAACATGCACTTTATGATGAGCTTTAGGCCTGTGAGATGCAAATGAGCCCGTGAGGAGAACCAGAACGACTCTGTGCTGTCAGGCTCCCGATAATCATGATTGACGTGTGACCTGCGCTCGGATTAGGGCTGGCCAATACATCCAATAAGCACCATATATTTGTGATGATTTTAATGCCGATATATAAAATTGAGCAACATTGTGATTATCTAATTTGCAATTTTTTTTTATTTGTCCTAAATGTGTTATTTACTAACAGTAAAATACATCTCTGGTTTAGAGTAAAGACAGCATTAGAGTTGGCAAGTTTGATTCATTTACATGAATCAGTTCAAACGGTCTAAACTGATCCAATGATTTATGTGCAAAAATAAATAAATATATATGTGTATATATATGTAATGTATAGGCTATATATTAGTTCTGTCATATATATATATATATATATATACACACACACACACATGCTATGTAAACAATTAATCGCAATTAATTGATAGAACTAATATATATGTATATGTGTGTGTTTGTATGTGCGTGTGTGTATTTGTGTGTGTGTATACACACACACACACACACATATATATATATATATATACACATACATACATACGTATATTATATTTACAAAATTTTTAGATTTCATTTCATTTACGACTAATCTATTTGACAACACTACTAAAAATAAAATTATATATATATATATATATATATATATATATATATATATATATAAGATATATAATTGAAAATATTAAATATTCTATTTTGTGTTCATTTAGTCAAAAGAGCATTATTATTTAATTGTGCAGTAATTACGATATTAAGTATTTAATTGTCAATTTCTGTTGAAATGATGGTTCCTCTGAGAAAACTCTGTTTCCGGGCAAAAAATATCAGTCCTTATCAAAGATAAAGATATCAAAGATATGTCAAAATACTTCCATTCGAAAAGCTTGGGTTTGGAAAACAGTTGGAAACTGTGATACTTTTTTGATGATTAGAAGGTTTAAAAGAACAGGATTTATTAATACATTAAAAAATAAAAAGTACAGACCCCAAAGTTTTGGACAGTAGTGTAAGTTTGCTGTATCTTTATGTCAGAACAGGCCATTAAGAGTCTTTGCGTTGTACATGCATGATGTTTGTGTGCTGCTGTTGTTGTTCAGTGTGCGCAGTGAAATAGGCCACTGTCAGCGACAGGAAAGCAGTGTTGATGTCAGCTTACACAATAGCTTATACAGTATTTTAGTAAGCAGCTTTCAACTCTGGCCTTTGAGTCTTAAATGAGGCATTAGTTTCATTTCGCTCTGCAAACCTTTTCATCTGGACAAACCTGTTTTTCTTTTCTTCCTTTTTTCCCGGGACGGATGTGCCCTGGACTTGAACTCTGGCAGGATTTTTCCCCTTTTCCAAAGCCTGTGGCACCTGTACCAACCGCAGTACCATCTGCTTGGCATTCAGCGTCCAATAACACATTTCTGGGATAAACTCCGACACACACACACACACACACACACACACACACAGAGGTTGGTGGGCGGTGGAAAGGTTGTGGGTCGACCGCTGGATTGGTCTGTTAGACACATTGTTTTAATTGCCGAAGCTGAAGATGCCCCAGCTGGGGTTCGGGAGGGAACGGGACAGTTATCCGGGAGGTCGGGACGGGAATGTTTAGGAGGAGATTCTGTCGGGAGGAATGTGCTGTAACTCCGTCTCTAAATGAAGAGAATCAAAGAGAATGAGAGCGTTCGACTGGCCCTCAGACGGAGGCCGCAGGTGTTTGGCAAATGTTGTGTTTTCTGAAGGAAAAGCTGGATGTTTATGTCATCATTCCTGACTACGACTCATTCTCTCCCCTACAAGCTGGAAAACCAGAGGAATTCAAACTAAATGCACTTGCTGCTCCTTCAGACTCCCTTTCTCACTGTTTTCACAAGTGGACTTTTGGGACAGAACGTCCTTTCGTCTGAAAAGCTCACTCACATCCTTCCCTGCTTTCCCATAGAATCTCTTAGATATTAAAATATAATACAGTAAACTATATATACAGTATCATCTAACTATATATACATCAATATTTTTACTCTGAAACCACTAAAAATTCACATTTTTTAAATCGTAGGAACCATCATTTCAAACCTTACAGAAATTACTGCACAGTGAAAAAAATAATATATAAATTTAAAGTGTATATATATATATATATATATATATATATATATATATATATTAAACAATACATTTAAATTTAATGTTATTATAATTATATATTTAAAATATATGTTTTATATATACAGTGGATATATATACATACACATATATATATATATATATATATATATATATATATATATAAACAAAATATTTATATTTAAAATATAATTAATAGAATAGATATTAACTTTTTAAAATAAATATATTAATACTGTACATATGTATTATTTAAAAAGTTTATATACTGTATATATATATTAAAACACAATAAATTTAAATTAAATGTTATTATAATTATATATTTAAAATATATATGTTTTATATATACAGTGGATATATATATATATATATATATATATATATATATATATATATATATATATATATATATATATATATATATATATATATATATAAACAAAATATTTATATTTAAAATATAATTAATAGAATAGATATGAACTTTTTTAAATAAATATATTAATACTGTAAATATGTATTATTTAAAAAGTTTATATACTGTATATATATATATATACATTTCTATGTATATAAAATATTTATAGATATTAAAATATATGATACTATATTGAAACAAAATATATGTATTTTAATATATCATATAATTAATATAATATTTTTTAAGATATCAACTATTTTAATTAAATATTCAAATGTATTAATTCCGTAAATATGTATTACTTTAAAAAGCATATGAATATATCGTTGACAAATACTTGAATGAGACTGAATGTAGAACACATGGAGAATTAGGCTCAGACGTTTCCTCCAGAGAAACACGTGTCGGACTCGAGACGGAGAAACACGTCTCCATGATCTCAAACATCTCTCATCACAATCTCTGAGCTCAACACAAGCCCGGATGAGTGTGTTGCTCTGTCATGTGATCTCTGACGCTTGTGGTCAATCTCTTCCCGTCCAAATCACTAACTGCGAATGATATCCAAACACTAGATCTGAAGAATGATTGCCAATGATGTCCAAACACTTGTATGTGTAGATCTACATGTCAAGCACAGATAATAAAGTGCAATCTCAAATCTGCGTTCTGGAGACGTGGAGAGTCTCGGGCTTAAAGGCTTAGTGTGTATCCTCATTGTGTCAGTATTAAGACATGTTAGCATTGTGTGCTTCAGAAATAGACTTGTGCATTAATCTCGTTCTCCTCAGGAGGAACTTATGCATATTTTCAGCCTCTAAACAAGACATCATCTTATGAAGGCAAATGAGAAACAGAACTCAATTTAAGACGTTATTCATTAATGATATTCCTCTCACTCGAAGTTTACATCTAGATTATTCTATTTTGAGTTTTGTTTGGTTAATTTTACAGTCTGACTGATGAATTTACACTAAAATACTGTATAGTTTGATTAGTAGTTTTGATGCACGGTGTTTTATTTAGTAACTAAATAAATAAAAATGCAATTGGATCAACTGAAAATCTGGAGAATAACTGAAATAAACACTGCATTATTATACAGTATTTTTTGCATTTATCGTGCAACAGGCATGAGATCCCGTTTGGACACACTCGGTCTGGTTTATATTTCAGTGCACAGAGCTGATGAACAGTTGACATGTTGTCCATCTCTGAGCTGAGTTTGCACAGAGAACCGACTGAATCCTCGGCTGGTAACCCCAGACTGATGCCGGTATTGATTACTGCGGTGTTTTTGCATGAATCTGTGTGACGTTTCACACACAGCTCTCTGTTTCCACAGCTGCGATCACATGTGACGCCTGTGCTTATGTTTCTCTGCTTATGGCTGAGTTATTAATGCTGCAGTCTGAAAAACTTGTTTCGACTACTGTGGTTTACAGGCCTCTGAATAACTGCAAAAATCATAAAATTGCTGAAAAAAAAGTTCTGTTTTATTTTTATATATTTATATTTATATATATATATATATATATATATATATTTATATTTATATATATATATATATATATATATAAAACAGAACTTTATATATATATATATATAATTAATTCTATAATAATATTTGCATATATATATATATATATATATTATATGTAAATATATGCAATTATATTTATTTACTTATTTATTTAATATATTTATTATTTCTGGATCTGCCTCTAAAAAATGTCGGTACTCCAACAAGATACTTTTTTTTTTTTTTTCTCCTTTTTACTTATTAATAACATTTTTGTTTAATTTTGATTTGTTCAGTCACACTCGACTTATGAAACAATTGCAAAACAACAACATTTTAATCCTTTTAAGAACCTCTAAAAATTAGACTCCATTGTAAAACATCTACTATAATATAATGTAATAAAATATTCTTATACATATATTCTGCACAAAATTTGACTTTTGGGGGTTCATGAATGTTAAGAGCCAATTCGATTTTATTTTTATTTCACGTCCTCAGAATCGCTCACATGTGTATTAATAAACATTCTGATTTAGTCACATCCTCTGCCAGCAGGGTTTAACTCGTAAGCGCCCCAACAGGACACATTTTCTGTTTTTGCTATTAACATTTGAATTACACTTCTATTTTTTTATAAATATTTTTATATTAGCAATATTGGCATGCCAGATTTTTTTTTTTTTTTTTAAATGCGTCAGATTTAGGTCTCATGTTGGTCAGATTCTGCTGCACAGAAATTGCCAAGCGATTTTGAGCGTTCGCCAGTAAAACACTAAAGAAATCTGTCCGTGAAGAAGATGCTGTGACACTTTTTGCATATTGAGTCACTTTAGGACTTTAGCTACATCTTAAAGATCCTCAGATCCACCAGGAGGCGCTGCAGCCAAACAGGAAGTGATGCGTTTCTGTCCTCAGGATGATTGGCTCACTCATATCAGTTTCCTGACTCACCTGAACAGCACCAGTAGTTTAAAACACGTTCTTGGATGAGCGTTTCGTAACCAGGGAATGGTTTTATAGGTGATCTGTGCTCTTAGTCTTTTGAAGATGACAGATGCAGGATTGGCCTGGAAACCTCTTTCCTCGAGACTCGTTCTGGCGGATGTGCTTGTAACTCTTCATATGTGTGCTGATATTTCTGTGATCTGTGGTTCACAGGAAGGTTTGGGTGCAGGTGTGTGAAACAACACACATCAGACCTCTTAAAGAGACACACATGAGGCCCGTGTGTGTGTGTGTGTGTGTGTGGTCCACCAATACAATCATATTAAATACTTCTTATGACAGCCATGAGCATGCATTGAAAACACAGATGACATTAATGGATCAGTTAAACTCATGATGATCCAGATGCAATTCTGATCACAGTGATATTTATCATCAGGGTTTTCCTGTTAGCTTTCGAAAATTAACCCACCTTTTAATTTGACAAACCTTGAGCCACAATTTCAATGAAACTGCATGAGTTTTCGTTGATGTGTTTGACAGATGAAGTCGCAGGTGTTTGGGAAAGTGATGCCGTGGTTTTTGCTAAGTGTTTGAGGAGAAAATATCAGCTAATGTCATGTTAACAAACACATCATACTTGAATATTACCAGAATGTGTGTGTTACAGGGGTTAGAGAAGGATCTGTGTGAGGGACCTGAATCTTAAAGGGATAGTTCACCCAAAAATTAAAATCCTGTCATCATTTACTCGGCCTCAAGTTGGGCACCATTGAGGGTTTTTTTCTATACTATGGAAGTCAGTGGGGACCAAATTCTTCAAAATATCTTCCTTTGTGATCAGCTGAAAAAGAAAGAGATTCATACAGGTTTTGAGTCCCTTTAAGGTCAGTCACACAGTTAATCCATGTTTGGGTCAGATATGGACAAACCCAACCAAATTTAAACATGGTTTGTCCATTTTTGACCCAAACATGGGTTGAAACAACCCAGCATTTTTTTTTTTTAGAGTGCACCATGGATGAGAAATATAAAGATATAGTTCTATAACTATATAAATGAATAACAGAGCCCACAACACAACTATGACGGCACAGAGAAATGATATAGTACAGTAATTGGAATCGCTTTCAGATCTATTTTGTTCCCCAGCTAATGAACAATAACAACACTGACAGCCAATCAGAATCCATCAGCTTTAAAGAGCACGAGCGCTAATATAGTTATCGTTATAGTTATCTTTTTAGCTATCGTTCTTGGTGTGAACGGGCCTTAAAGGGTAACGTTTAATTAATTAATTAATTTTTTTGCTTTAGAAATCATCTGAAAGAAAGCATTTGATGTTGCATTAGCAATTATGTTGTCTTATAAATGTGAAACAGCAATACTGAAACTGTTCCCCACATCAGTTTCTTGTTTTTTTTTTTCTTCTTTTCTTTAACAAATTTATATGAATACTGTGCTGACCTATTTGTTTATTCTTATTCTTATTATTAATTTAAACATCCACAGATTCACATATTTATTTATATATATATATTTTATAAATATATTTAATTTAAAAATTCACGTGACCCAAAGTTGGTCCTTTCCGCGGTCGTTCGTGCTCTAGGACGCGCGCACAAATATGAAATAATTTTTAAAAGTCGAACCAACGCCTTCGCGCTCTCGATCAGACGGTGAAGCGTTTAATACGAGGTTGTGTGAGTGAAAGTTGTGCTTTTCCGCGCGGTATTCCGGAGTGTGTTCGTCTGAATGAAGCGCTCCTGCAGTAGACGAGCTGAACGATAGACTTCACCGTCCGTCCTGTCAATAAAACACTCCACGAGCCGCACGAAACACGACCTGAGGGTTAGTTTAATCCCCGATCTCACTCAGTTATCGATCGGCTGTGTTGATTCGGATTGCTGAAGCCGCGCGCCGGAGGGACACTTGGAGAGAGTTTCTTCATCTTGAATGTGTGATCGCGTTACCGGACACCTGCGCGTCCACTTCACCTGGTGGAAGAATGATCCTCTGATCCACAGTCTCTATTTCACGCAGAGTGGATTTTTTGGGGCTCGATCGTGCCGTGGGTCCGTGTGTGTGTGTATATGTGTGTGTGTGTGCGAGAGAGATAGAGCGCGAGCGCGTGCGCGCGCGTGTGTGTTTCTGAAGATCAGACACGCTCCTCCTGATCGGGTGTTTTCTCATTGCGATCTGTTTCCATGTTTTTAGGTTTATGTGATATTTCTAAAAATGCATCATCACCATCATCATCACCATCATCATCATCAGAGAATGGCCGCGTTAGGGACGGATAAAGAACTGAGCGATTTGCTGGATTTCAGCGCGGTAAGTGACTTTACGTCTCCATGCTGCAGGTCAATGATCACACTTTGTTTGGTTTTGTCACATTTCATTGTGTTTCTGTGCGCAGATGTTTGTGTAGAAGTGTTGTAAGATGACTTTTTGCGCACTGACTGTGCCGCGTAATTGCATTTGAAATCTGAAAGAAAGTTGCAAAAGCTTATGTGGATTTGATAGATGTGATGTTGCATTAGTAATTCTGTTGTCTTATAGATGCGAAACAGCGATTTGAAAATGTTCCCCACATCAATGGTAGTATATCCCACTTTATTCAGTCTTTTCTTGTGTTTTTTTTCCTTTTCTTTAATATAGAGTCTTATGTATGTTGTGTTGACCCTTTAAAAAAAAAATCCTTAAGGAATTCTAATGGAATTTCTCGTGATTATATTCTAATGGGATCAAATGCAGTTCTACTCGAATGAAATTCTGAAGACAGAAAAAAAAAAAAAGATCCAGTAGAATCTTACAGGATTCTTGTTTGATCCCATTAGGATTTCTTCCAAATGCTGAAAGAAATCCCATTAGCATTCCTTGATGATTCTGAGATTAGAGTTGATTCTAGTGGACTGATGATGTCTTCAATCTGGTTCAGTGTCAAAAAGTAAAAAAAAAAAAGAAAAAAAAAAAGGCTAAATGTGCATCCTGTGAGAAATGCTTTTGGGAAGTTTTCACTCAGGAAATGTGTTTTCATGAAGCCACAGTTCCACAAATATTCCAGCTGTCCGACAGACAGACAGTGGAGGGCTGAACTGGCACTCCGGCTAGTTTGTGCTCATGTGAAATTTGGCTTGGTTTTGATTTTGCATCCGCATTAGAGGGTTATATTATTCATCAAATTAACAGTAAGATTATGCATGCATTTCTGATGTCAAACAGTGCATAATGTTGAGCTCAGACTGAACTGTAATATTAACCAGTGTGTGTTTTATTATTCTCTCATTCAGGGCCGGTTTGTGGAAGTTTTTAATGTGTTGTCATGATTGTTTTGTAGATGTTTTCCCCTCCTGTCAGCGGCGGGAAGAACAACGGACCCACGTCTCTGGGAAGTGGACATTTCTCCGGCTCAAGTATGTCATGTGAAACACAAGTGTGTGTGTGTGTGTGTGTGTTCTGAGGTGTGGAACGGCCTCTGTCGCTGTCACAGAGTGATTATGAGCTTGGTTTGAATATTTCTGTGTGTGTGTGTGTGGGGAGATATTAGTGACTTTGACCTGGCAAACTTCTTCTTTAGGTGTGTGTGTGTGTGTGTGTGTGTGAGAGAGACATACAAGTCACAGTTCACGTGCTGTGAGAATTTCGCGTCTTGCTTCAAGATGTGAGTTTGATTGTTGTGTCACGACAGTGTGTGTGTGTGTGTGTGTGTGTGTGTGTGTGTGAGACATGCAAGTCACAGTTCACATGCTGTGAGAATTTTGCATCTTGCTTTGAGATCTGAATTTGATTGTTGTGTCACGGCTGTGTGTGTATGTGTGTTTGTGGGGAGATATTTGTGACTTTGACCTGGCAGACTTCTTCAGGTGTGTGTGTGTGTGTGTGTGTGTGTGTGTGTGAGACACATGCAAGTCACAGTTCACGTGCTGTGAGAATTTTGCTATGTGAGTTTTGATTGTTGTGGCACGACGGCGTTCGTCTCGTCTTCTGCACACACACACACACACTCGCACACACTCGCGCGACACACACCTGCAGGGTTTGTGGACCACAGAGATCTGTATTGTTAAAGTGCGTGTTTTATAAAACATGACATTTTATTACGTTTGCAATGGAGGTTTGCAATGAGCTGATTTTAATCCCGTCTCTGATGAATGTTTCCTGCAGGGGAAAAAAAAAAAAGCGGCAGCAAATAAATAAATAATTAGAAGCGACAAAAAATAAATGACCTTGACCCCGGAGCGGGATTCAGGAAGAAGAGCGACGGAAACCCGTGCAACATATGGAATGCGCTGCTCATTCCTGCGCACGCGTTTTCCACGGCATGCATGTGTGTTTGATCCCCAGCACTGATGCCGTGATGTGCAGCACAGATGGAGGACTGAGAGTGTGTGTCGTGGCCCAGTGTGTCTTCATGTTGTCAATGGCTGCTATTGTTTTCCTCAGACTTGAGTGTTGTTTAGGGTTGGATAATTTGCATGCCGCCCCCTTCCCCCTTCTTTGCCCCTCGGTTCCTGCGCTTTCGCCCGGATTGTGCCGCAGTTTCACTCCGTTGGAAAGTCGGGCAGAAGGATGGAGGAGGAGGGGGGGGGGGGGGGGGGGGGTCTCAAAACTACGGCGAGTCTGTTGCCATGCGACTTGCCATGCATTTGGCTTCCAATCACTCGGAAATGTTTCATAAAGTGTGAATCGTTGAGGAAAAAAAACGAGAATAAATTAAATAAATAACACGCAACTCTTGAGAACGTGTGGGCACGGCGCTAAATTTATGCATTATCTCTCGGTTTTAAAGCGTGCCCGTTTCCCGTGCCAGTCTCTGGCGTCTGAGAGGATTCGGCTAACGGCTGATAGGCCCGCGCGTTTGTTCTGGTAACAGCCGTGGCTTATTAAGCCACGTTGAAAAGTGGGGTTATTTTAATAACGCGTGGAAGAAGAAAAAAAAGCCGCTGCTATTTGCATCGCTCTGTTTTGGTTATGCCTGTCAGTCAAACGCCAGCGATTGCATTAAGCGCAGAGATGAAGCGAGAGAAGAAGATCTCTCCTCCCACTATCCAGCACCTCTCCGAGAGTCTTTGTCTTTCTCTTAGCGGCGCAGAAAAGAGCCGAGGCGGAGAGAGGGAGACATGCGGAGGAATATCAAACCCTTTAATTGTGCTTGAGATTAGGAATTAATGAGCGTTTTAGCTTGTAATAGCAATATTAGTGCTACAATGTGCTATCTAATGCTAATAATGAGGCTGCGTGTAATAGGCAGGTTTCCAGGCCTCTGACTCGCTGGGGTTGAGCTTAAAAATGTTGCTCTAAAAATAATGTCACTCCAGCAACTCTTCAGGACTTTTCCCAGAGCTACGCTATTATCCCGGGTGAAATGACTCCATATTCCGTGCGATAGCTTTACGTCTCATCCGTTCTCATGTTGAACCCGCCAGGTTTGATATCAGTGATCGTCAGTGTGTTTATGAATGGAGGAGATGATTTTCATTGAATAGTGACTTAAATTTGGGTCTGTCCTTCACTCACAGCATCACTTCAGAAGACTTGAGTCATATAGAGTAGTGACTTTTTGTTGTATTGTACATGTTTATCTACCGTTTATGATTTTTTCATATTGTTGTACAGTGGTTAGAGGTGTGTTTCAAGGCTCAAAATGTGGGTGTGTGTGATTGTTACTATAAACAATTATTATTAATTTTTATTATGTAAAATACATATAATTATAATTTTAATGCTCATAATAATATAATGAATCTTAAAAATAAATAAATAAATAAATAAACATTATATATATATAATGTATGTGCATATATACATATATAATGTATGTAATTATTATCAAAAAATTCTATTAATTATTAATTAATTATGTAATATATGATTATATATTTTAATGCTCATATGAATATAATGATCCTTAAAAATAAATAAATAAATAAAATAAATTCAAAAAAATTATATATAAATATATATTATAAAGCTTGGCATTGACAATCCTCAGAATCAGGATAAAAGTCACTACATTGTTCCATGTATGAATGATCATGTTCTCTTCATTTCTTTGCTTATGGAAAACTTATAATGGCTTTTGCTGAATTTTAATGTTTCATCATTGTTAGAGTCAGATAAACAGTAAACACACTTTGACGGTGTGACAGTAAATCTGAATGAATCTTCATGCAATCATATCCTCTAAACTTTGAATGCACATGAAAATATGAGTCACCCCTGACTTTATGATTTTGGCCTCTTGATTTGGTCGCTGTATAGCATCAATGCTAAGGAAGCTTCTGCTCTATTATTAGCTGATGAAGAGACGTCACTGGAGAAAAGCTGCCAAACGCCAGCGTTACGTCAGCGCTGTGGTGTCGGAGGGTCTTGTTGAGTTTAGTTCAGTGTTTGTGCAGAACAGTGTGTGAATCCTGAGATGACCTTCCTCTTGTGCCGTACTGATGTCAATAGACCAAACACACACGCTGAAACATCTCTACTTTATGTAGAAAATCAGTCTTGATCAAGAGCATCTTCAGTTCCTGCTCCTTTTGTTCAGATTCTCTGGCCTCTGACTGCGTTTCATACCATCTGTCCCAAATTCACTGAATGCCCAAAAATGGCTCCGAAAGCGCTGAAAATGCCCTAGATATTTAAAATGGGGAACCAAAAAAAAAACTAAAGAAAAAAAGCCACATAGTGATTTTGATATATTTCATAATATTCTAGATTATACACTACTGGTCAAATGTTTGGAATCAATATTTTTTCAATGTTTTAAAGAAGTCAGCGTTATAATAAACAGAAATGTTTCAACTCATCATATCAGAGTGATTTCTGAAGGATCATGTGACACTGAAGACTGGAGTAATGATGCTTTGATCACAGGAACAAATTACACTTTACTATATATTCACATAGAAATCAGCTGATTTAAAATCGTAATAATATTTCACAATTTTGACTGTATTTTTGAAACAATAAATGCAGCCCTGGTGAGCAGAGCTCTTTCAAAATCGTAATATTTCCATATTTTCGGTTATATTTCATTCGATAATAATATTTCTGATAAACAGATTTGAAAGAGAAAGCCTTTATTAAGGTTAAAATCAATTCCGTGGTAAAAGTGAGTCATTTGAGCCTCATAATCTGGACAGATCGTCCCCTCACGGCACAATAGCTCCTCTCGTCCTCCAGAAAAGCAGGCTAAAAGCTTGTCGTGTCCTCCAAAGTTACGTCGGCAGAGTTCGTTTCCCACCATGCTCTCTCTGCTGACATTGTTGTGTCCTGTAGCCCACTTCCTTTGTGATTAAGTGTCTGTGTTTGTGAATATGTTTCTTGCTCTTTATCTGTGCGCTGCTTTGATAAGGCTGGTCTGGGCTCTCACACACTGTTGGTTTGACCTGGAAACGCGGCTCTTAAACCCGTTTGTGCTCGAACCGCTGAGGAAGGGTGCAGACGCAACACTCTCTGCATGTTGATTAGCGTTTGCGTCACGCAGGGAGACGGTGGTGCGGCTTATGAAATCAAAACTCATGTTCCTGGTCTTACTGTGAATGATCATCAGTACGTTATTAGGAAGAAAATTACATGTTAAACCGCCTCTGAAACCACTTTCCTTTCCATCTGACGTCATTATCGAAGAGAGCAACATGGTCCGGCCCAGATCCGGCTCACATCCGTTACATGTGGATTCCACACGGCCCAGATGTGGGCCGGATCTGGGCCGACACTATGTTGCAATGAACCTTTTCGCATTAAGTGTTTTCAGTTAGAACGGTGTCGTGTTAGCGGCCCATAAGCTAATAACTAATGATCTTTGCGACGGAAGTGAATCAATCAATCAAAACTAACTTTAGCTGGACAATAACTTTATTCTAGATCTGCTGTAAAGCCAAAATAATCTCTGTTACTGTAATGTCCTATTATCAAAAATAGGAAAAGCTGCTTTGAAACAATCTATATTGTTAAAAGCGCTTTATAAATGAAGGTGACTAGACTTGACTTGATTTGACTATGGATGCCTGTATTATTTTTCGTCTGCATCCATTTAAGTTTGGACATTTTTATGATCCAATCAATTCCCAAAAATATAAAATCAAACCCTGCCCTATATTCATTTTTTTGTCCGCATTACATAAGATTCATGCTGACTGTGTATACAGTGCATGGTTCTCTGCAATTGTTTCTAAATAATAAATATTATGTGCATTTAAAATATTTTTTTTCAATTAAACATCTTTAAACAAGGTAGATTTACTATGTACTTTTTTATTATTATTATTTAACATCCTTACACAATGTAGATTTACAATTCATTGTTTTTTTTAATCATTATTTTGTATTATTTAACATCCCTAAACAGGGTAGATATATTCATTATTTATTATTATTTGACATTCTTTAACAATGTAGATTTTACTATTTTTTTATCTTTATTTATTATTTAACATCCTTAAACAAGGTAGATTTATTATTCATCGTTTTATCGTTATTTAGTATTATTTAATATATTAATCATTATTTTTAATTATTATTATTATTATTATTATTATTATTTAACATCCTTAAATAAGGTAAATTTTCCATTTACTTTTTTATTATTTATTATATTTATTATTTACAATTTTTTTTTATTGAAATTGTATTTTTTTCTTGTTTTAAGCTTAAATCTAATATACATAAAATACATTTTCTGAATTCAATCTTATATAAATTGTGTCAAATAAATGTATTACAGTGAGGAAAATAAGTATTTGAACACCCTGCTATTTTGCAAGTTCTCCCACTTAGAAATCATGGAGGGGTCTGAAATTGTCATCGTAGGTGCATGTCCACTGTGAGAGACATAATCTAAAAAAAAAATCCAGAAATGTATGATTTTTTTAACTATTTATTTGTATGATACAGCTGCAAATAAGTATTTGAACACCTGAGAAAATCAATGTTAATATTTGGTACAGTAGCCTTTGTTTGCAATTACAGAGGTCAAACGTTTCCTGTAGTTTTTCACCAGGTTTGCACACACTGCAGGAGGGATTTTGGCCCACTCCTCCACACAGATCTTCTCTAGATCAGTCAGGTTTCTGGGCTGTTGCTGAGAAACACGGAGTTTGAGCTCCCTCCAAAGATTCTCTATTGGGTTTAGGTCTGGAGACTGGCTAGGCCACGCCAGAACCTTGATATGCTTCTTACAGAGCCACTCCTTGGTTATCCTGGCTGTGTGCTTCGGGTCATTGTCATGTTGGAAGACCCAGCCTCGACCCATCTTCAATGCTCTAACTGAGGGAAGGAGGTTGTTCCCCAAAATCTCGCAATACATGGCCCCGGTCATCCTCTCCTTAATACAGTGCAGTCGCCCTGTCCCATGTGCAGAAAAACACCCCCAAAGCATGATGCTACCACCCCCATGCTTCACAGTAGGGATGGTGTTCTTGGGATGGTACTCATCATTCTTCTTCCTCCAAACACGTTTAGTGGAATTATGACCAAAAAGTTCTATTTTGGTCTCATCTGACCACATGACTTTCTCCCATGACTCCTCTGGATCATCCAAATGGTCATTGGCAAACTTAAGACAGGCCTTGACATGTGCTGGTTTAAGCAGGGGAACCTTCCCTGCCATGCATGATTTCAAACCATGACGTCTTAGTGTATTACCAACAGTAACCTTGGAAACGGTGGTCCCAGCTCTTTTCAGGTCATTGACCAGCTCCTCCCGTGTAGTTCTGGGCTGATTTCTCACCTTTCTTAGGATCATTGAGACCCCACGAGGTGAGATCTTGCATGGAGCCCCAGTCCGAGGGAGATTGACAGTCATGTTTAGCTTCTTCCATTTTCTAATGATTGCTCCAACAGTGGACCTTTTTTCACCAAGCTGCTTGGCAATTTCCCCGTAGCCCTTTCCAGCCTTGTGGAGGTGTACAATTTTGTCTCTAGTGTCTTTGAGGGTCAGAATTCTAGCTGATAGACAGGTGTTCAAATACTTATTTGCAGCTGTATCGTACAAATAAATAGTTAAAAAATCATATATTGTGATTTCTGGATTTTTTTTTTTAGATTATGTCTCTCACAGTGGACATGCACCTACGATGACAATTTCAGACCCCTCCATGATTTCCAAGTGGGAGAACTTGCAAAATAGCAGGGTGTTCAAATACTTATTTTCCTCACTGTATGTAAGGATCTACATGAATCCCTTACTGTAAAAAATACAAAAATACTGATTTAAGAATTATTATTATCATATTTCTGTGTTTTTATATTATTTTGCAGAGTATTTTGATGTTTTAGCCTCCCAGAAAAACCCAGCCGAAGTAAAAAACCCTTCAACAGAAACATAAGTAGAATTAAAGGAGATAACGGGGATGTTGATGCCAAGCGTGTGATAAACAGGTTGATTTTGAAGGCCGACCGTGTTGTTTTGGACAGAGACACTGATGTGTGTAAGGAAGTGCAGGAAGAGCTACTTCCTGTTTTTGTGTTCTGGTCTCCTGAGTCGAACGCAGGCTGCGTTTCACCTTCAGTTAATGTTAGATTCGGTCGTTGTGGTTTATCTATTTATGGAGTCTCGTTTAGTTCAGATAGTCGAGTCCAGGTTGATCTAATCTGGTGCAGTTTTGTCCTGTGATGGTAATACAGTCCACCTTCATCTGTCGGCTTTGGTTAATGCGGTCCAGCGATCCAGTTCAATCCGTTCACATCTCTGTAATTGAATGTTATTGTTTTATTTGTATGCCTGAGCTTGACTGTCGTTTCTGATCCCGTTCTGTCCGGAGTTGTAATGAAAGACTTTAAAAAGTGTTCCGACTAAACACGCCACTGTCCACGAGTGATTCAACACCCTCATGAAACAACAATGGGACCAAAGTGCATTGTGGGTAATGAACACCCATCACTCTGTGCTGATCTTACACGGCCGTTCACAATGATCGCCCTGCCCTTTTCAAACAGGTTCCTGAATGTTCCCATGATTAACTCATGGAGAGTCACTCCCATGCTGCCAAAGAAAAATGACAAATTCAATCTCTTTTATGTCTCAAATGTTTTTCCTAAACAGCAGTGAGAACAAATTGGAGATGAAATCTCAGTGTTTTTCCCGGGAAAAAGACCCCGGTAATCTCATGTGTGTCTCCTCTAGAGTCTCACGCTGTGCTCAGATTTACAATCCAAAGTCAGAGATCTCAATATGAACTCAAACATTTCTCATCAAATGATCTGAGCTGCTCCACTCAATCATTTTAGAGCTTGTTGACTCATTTTTGTCTGTTTCCATTTCCCCACTTAAGGAGGAACATCTGAGACTCAAGCCCTATCCGGACGGGACTAGTTTAGCATGGAGAGGAGGGGTAAAGTAATTATTACCAGAGCTTCTCTGTGATTTTAGTCCCGTCTGAATGTGCATCTCAGTGATCATCACGGACAATGTCAGTAAAGATTACGGCGACTTTTACCATCAGTAAAAAGGTCCGGAAAAATGACCTCAGGTAATGCTAATCCCGTGCGAATAGACCCGCTGTAAATATGTACGTAAATATTCCGTCATTTCCTGTTTAAAAGTAGTTTTCCGCTGTTTCTCGAGTATGGAGACGCTTGATAACGCGTTATAGACGCTGGGACGAGTCTGTGGCAAAATTCAAGTGTTTCACACACACCATCAGATCAGAGAGAAGATCGAAAGCACTTGTTAGAGGCACGAAACTTCTTTTAGCGTTAGGTAAGTGTCTATTACCAACACAATCCAATCTGAAGTTAATTAATACAGCGTTCGACCGGACATAACTGTTTTATATATATAAATATAGGTTATGTGTGTTTGCGCACGTAAGCAGCATAACACACACATGACGACAGGAGTGACGGCGGTGTGTAAATCGAGTTACTCTCCCACTTCTGCTAGTTTTACTGAGATCTCTTATCCCGTGCGAATTGGCCATTAATATTACAGACGTCCTGTGGTAAAATTACACTCCATCTACGCTTGTAAAGTTAATCCCGTCCGAATAGGGCTAAAGTTAATTACTTAATGTGACTTACTGTAATGTGACGTTATGTAAAGTTATGTCTCATTTAAGTCTCATAAGTTATGAAAGAGCAACTTCTGAGCTTTAACATTTTATTAAATGAACTCTTTCCCTCAGTGAAGCTCATGATTGTCATTCGCTACGTTTACATGCAACCAAATAATCGGCTTGACGGCTCAATCAGACTCAAAAGCCTCCACAAAAACACCTTAATTGATCCGATTGAGCTCGATCCCAATGAAATTTCGATCGGATGAAAGGGGTTTATTCCTTTTCTAATCCGATCGAGAGAACATGTAAACACTTGATCGGACTGAAAACCGAAACTGAAAGGCCTGCGCATGTGTAATGACGAGGGAACGAGCTGTTGTTCCTGTTGAATAAAGTGTCGTATAAATGAGTGTCTCATCATCCTATAATCCTCCTTTCCCTGTGAAGTGGAGCAGGACAACGTCCACCAGTTCCAGACGCTCATCCACACACGACTGGCTTTGGGCATTTTTACTGCGTGATCAATATAAGCAGCGGCACAACGGTTCAGGCGCTCACTGTCCCCAAACTATGATGACCAGAAATGGATAAATATTAAGTCTGCTGTTTGAAACAAATAAAGAACCAATGTAGGAGAATGGTTATGATGTGCAAACATCAGGAAACTCTGTATATTCGTGCAGTGAGCCGATTTAAAGCTTGTGACACATAAACACACACATCAACCCAATCACATGATTAGCGTTCATGTAAACACTACGTTCGGTTTCATCAATCAGAATGAATTCAGTCCCATTGAAACAAAAGTGCATGTAAAAGTAGCCACTGATAACTTTAGGAGAAACATCCGAGACAACTTAAATACTTGATGATTCTCAGTAATGTTTTATTTAAGTATCATACGTTATGAAAGAGCAACTTCTAAGCAACAGCATTTAACTCTTTCCCTTAACGAAGCTCATGATCATCAGTGACAAGTTTTAGGAGAAACATCTGAGAAAAGTTGGTGCCTAAACGAGCTGACTCCATTACGCGTCTCGATCTCTGAAAGACCCTCCTCTGAGCGTGTGTGTGTGTGTTAACGAGTGGTCTTGTCCTTAACGAATCCCGTGGTTTTCCGTGCAGGGGTGGGAACAGCACACCTTGTTTTCTCCTCGCACCTGAAGGTGAAGAGACTCAAAAAAAGTGTAATTATCCGTCTGAAAATAAAGGCATAAGAGCAGCACAGTGTGTGTAATTAACACGGCAGGTGACGAGCTCGCGGAAACACAGAACTTTTAATTAAAACGCCTGACTTGTTTGGATATTGTCAAGTGTGTCGCTGTAAGATGCGCCACTGTAATGGCTGCCATAATTGAGCAGCGACAGGGTAATGTTAGCATGTTTCACGTGTGTGTGTGTGTGTGTTTGTTATTGGAGGTTTCACTGATGTTGTTTTATTTGTATACAGGGTTCAGAGTTAACACTCGCTAAGTTTCACGCTACTTATATCAAACGTTGATCTTTTGATGAAAACGTGCAGGTTTCTTGATGCACGTGGACGTCTGTCCTTATTTGATGTGGGAAAAGGGTCAAACATGCAGAAGAGTTTGAGGATGAAGGAATCTGTTCAGTGCAGTGGGAATACGATGCTCTAAATGAGGAGAAATGTTCATGCTGGTTTCAGACTGTGTTTCCATGATCCACGTTCATCTGGTCTTGTTTCTCTTCTTTTATGTGGATGATCACGATTGAGAGCTGTTTATTTATTACTCCAGCCAGAGTTATTATAGTTAAAAAATATTTCAAACTATTAATAAAATCTACAATAGTTGCTAAACTAATGCTAAAATAACACTAGGCGCGTTTCCATTACAGATTTTTGCAAAAATATATATTTTTTGTTCTTCTAAATGTCGTCAAAAAACGATTGCGAAATGACGGCGTTTCCTCTAGCCGATGTTATGCGACTAAAACTTGATTTTTTCCTCTCGCGATAAGTCATTCCAAAAATCACAGCAATGAACGTTGGTAGGTTTAAGTATCTCAGCCACTGCACTGGCCATTATTATTAATCAAAGGAGACGTATGTGTGTTCTCCAAGCATTAATGGCAAGGAAAGACCCTTAGGCCGTGTGTCCACCAAAGCGTTTTTAGCCAACTTTTTTTCAGTTGAGACATGCTCGTTATGATACGGAATATCCGTGAAAGTGTTACTAGTATCTCATTTCACACATATTTTGTTTCTGTGTTGATTCTATATTAAAATGTTGATACAACGTAACGTATTTTCTCTGGCTCTTGTTTTAAATGATTTTGTTCCGTTATTATGCTAGTTGTTGTCATCTGTTGACGTTGTACAGGCAGAATGTGGCGGTTGGTCGGTGTGGTATTAGTCCCGCCCCTCCTCCACTGTGATTGGACGGCTGGGTAAAAAGTGACAGTGATGAGCGCTGTGTTTTACCAAATGTTGATGTGTGTATCTGTGACGCCATTGACGCATGTGTTTTGCAGAAGAACATTGTTGTGGTTGTGCTTCGGCTCTGTGCGGATAATATGGTTATCCTAAATCATTCACTACTAGGCATAAGAAATACAACCAGTTTGGATTAAAGGATCTCAGGCTGACTAGCTGAAGAGTTACTGTCGGTCACAACAGATAATGCTTTACAGTGAACTCTGTTAGAGAGACGCACATGACAGCTTATCTGTTCAATAAAACACCTTACTCTCCTGTTGAGTAATAAAAACACCATCATCTCCACAAATGCCTCAGTTCTCCATCTCCTGAAGCCAAGCTTATGTTGATTCTTGTTTTATTACGAGCTCATTTGTTTAAAACGTGCGATTCTCCGGAGGCTGGAGATTTAGCGGCTCCATGTCAACCTTTCTCTCTCGTTGTGACAATTAACCCCTGCCACACACACACACACACACACACACACTCACACACACTCACACTCAACTAACCTCTGACCTCACACACTAGACAAGCCAGAGCAACTTTACTCTATTTACGGGTATGACGACATCCTGACAGGTCTAAAATATAAACGCTTATAACAGGCTTACCGTAGTGAATCACGGTAAGACAAAAACACGTTTTGGAAGAAGGATTGATGATGTATTTAAATGGTTAACATTGAAGAAAAACAGAAAGTTACATAGTGCACCTTTTAAACCTTTAAAACTTTTCTATTAAACAAAAGAAGCTTGATTTTGCAGTTATTCTCATGTTGTCGCGCATGAGTGGAATTTCAGGAGGTGTCAGGTTGAAGTGAAGTGTTCAGATTATCTGTGTGTGTGTGTGTGTGTGTGTGTGTGAGAGAGGAGATTTCTTGTCTTGGTTTTCCTAAAAGGCAGTTGAACATCTGGCGGTGTGTGTGTGTGTGTGTTTGTATCTGTGACGCCATTGACATTCCATTCCATCAATGCTTTGGTTATGGCTGCTGTTTGCATGCATGCATGCGCGTGTGTGTGTGTGTGTGTGTGTGTGTGCGCGTGTTTGTGTGTGTGTGTGTGCGCGTGTTTGTGTGTTTGCGTGTGTGTATTTGCGTGTGCGCGTGTGTGTGTGTGTGTGTGTGTGCGTGTGTGTGCACGTGTGTGTGTGTTTGTGTGTGTGTGTGTGTGTGTGTGTATGTGCGTGTGTGCACCCATTTGCAATCATAGAAAGCACTTGTGTGTTTTATGTGTTTGTTTATGTAGATTTCACGTGTGTGTGTGTGTGTGTTTTTCTCACTCTCGCGGTGTGGGCAGTACGTGCTACTGTTTTTCCAAGTGCTAATTTTTGCTGCAGTTGCTGGTTTAACGTCCATCTCGTTACAGACTGAACCAATTACAGCTCTAATTATCCAATAAATATGTATTTAAGAAGCTGTTTACTTTTCGTGTGTGTCGTGACACGTAGAGCAGAAACCAAACCCGCTGGGGTTACACACTTTATACATCATATGAGACCGACTGCAGAGAAACATTCGCAAACTCGCAGATTATAATATTCTGCTTTAGTTTTACATGTGAATTTTACAACAACAAAAAGTCCAGGTCATATTTCGTACTAAATTAAAAATATTTATATATATATGTATAATTTAAATAAAGAATATTTTGACATTGTGATAATATTTTCATAACAATTTGGCACATTTAACCCACACATTCTCATATATATATATATATATATGTGTGTGTGTATATGTGTGTGTGTGTGTGTGTGTATACACTACAGTATTTTTAATGTATTCCAGCAATGAATTCTAATGAGAATCACAACTGTGAATAATAGGAATTACAAAATGCTCAAATTAAAAGTTATGGATGCATAATAGTTATGAGAATATGGGGGGTAAATGTTTTTAAATATGAAAAAAGTTCTTCATTTTCATCAAACAAAATGTAATTTATTGTTTCTGTCTTTTGATTTTCATGACCTGCTCTTGACAGATTCTGTGAAATTCACTCAGAGAGAGAGAGAGAGAGAGAGAGATACAGAGAGAGAGAAAGAGAGAGAGAGAGAGAGAGAGAGAGATACAGAGAGAGAGAGCGAGAGAGCGAGAGACAGACAGGAATGTAACCGGACACTGCGAGGAGTTTTTCCCACAGAAGTGCCCTCTCATGAAAGGCTTTTGTCTGGCTTCTGTGTTCAAACATACTCGTTTCTCTCTCTCTCTCTCTCTCTCTCTCTCTCTCTCTCTCTCTCTCTCTCTCTCTCTCTCTCTCTCTCTCTCTCACTTGTTCTTTTTTTTCCTCTGAAAGTTTTGCAGGTGTTCAGGGCGCAGCAATGAAACAAGGTCTGTTATTTGGTGTGTGTGTGTGTGTGTGTGTGTGTGTGGTGGGTTTGGTGAGCGGGGCTTCATGGCCTCTTTCTCCTCCTTCAGGCTCATTGGCTGAGTCGTCGAGAGGAGGGGCTGATGGGTAATGTGAAGATCTGCTCAGTGTAAACACAGTGTTCTGTTATAGACCCTGACAGACCAGACACACATGGGTCAGTGATGGGATTGAGCTTCTGCTATTAGGGATGGAACATTTTTCACATTCATTTTTTTCAAGCTGAATATTACTATAAAATAAACTAATAAAACATTTTTTTTATTATTCGTCAGTTACTCCAATGTCCAGAAGCATACACATACAGCCTCAAACATACAATGAGGGAAATTACTATACATTTTAACAAATTAAATTTGCTTTTAAGTATGAATGAAGTAAACACCGTTCAACAGAAACAAGTGAAAAGCTGGGAATGTTTCTTGTAAATATTGGTGTTTGATTCACATTGAACATATTGAACAGACAGTATCAGGTCTGTAAGCTGCATTTAAATTTAAACACCTGAAAATGCACGACTGTCATCCTGACTCTGTGTACGCTCACTTAAAAACAGGCATTTTGACCAAGAAGTGCATTTGACCGTTCATGCGCACAGACGCATTTCCTGCGAGGCGCGAATGTTCTTCACAGAGCGTTCACACACAAGCGCGCATGTGAGCGTTAAAAGCATCCGCCTGTCAGTCACACACTCCAGTACTGTAGAAAGATTGTTACATTGCAAACTTGACATATATTGTAACATTTTAAAGTCCCCCTGTGGTGAAAATCCAGCTTTTAATGTTGTTTATGTGTCTATGTGGTGTTTTTAATACGCTTTAAGATAAACCATGTGTAAGTTCATAAGTCGACAGCATTGCTGAGTATTTTCTCCTTAAAACTGCAGTGAACCAAAGACAGTCTCAAAATCACGCTTTGAAATCGCTGGTGTTTCTGACGTCACAAACTACCTTGTAACCAATCAGATCAACGTGTGATCGTCAACCAGTGGATCTCTGAGCTGGGTGAGTGGAGGCGGGGCTCATTTGCATATTCATAGAGCCGCTAAATGAGGCAAGGGTGTCGAGTTACATTCAAGATATTTAAAGGCATGAAGAAATAACGTTTTTAATACGTAGTTTTGGTGATCAAAGATGAGTTTTAAGGGTTAAATTATTGCCTACAGGGGGACTTTGACAGTTATATTGAACGTTGACATTACATTGTAACATTATTTTGACAATTATATATTGGAAGTTGATGTTATATTGTAACATTAATTTGACAGTTGTATTGGACGTTGACATTATATTGTAACATTATTTTGACAGTTATATATTGGAAGTTGATGTTATATTGTAACATTAATTTTACAGTTACATTGAACGCGGACAGTTATATTGTAACAATTTGAACAGTTATATTGGACATCGACATTATTTGAGCATTATTTTAGCCAGTTATAATTGACTTTGATGTTATGTTGTAACAGTTAAGTACATTTAAACCCTGAACCCAGAATTTAACAGCAGGATCCGGAAGTACATTTTTAGTATTATTATAGTAGAGATACTAATACATTTATATCTTATCGTGATTGATATGTGATCACGTGTGTGTGTGTGTATTCACGTCTCCCTCCTCATACCCATTTATTCCATCTCCATACACACATCAGCTGTTCCCGAATTTCACGGAATTCCCTGTCTGGTTCCTGTTCGGTTTCCACGGTAACAGGTGCGGAGTTCACCCTGGCGTCTGGACGCAGGCAGGTGTGTGTGGACTTAATTACACACACACACACACACACACACATCTCACTGCCACATGTTCTGGAACAAGCGTTTCCACACGGCGCAGTGAGGTTTATCCTGTACTAGAGTTCGAACCCGAGGGTTTCGGGAAGAGATTCCTGTGCGGTTTCAGCGCTGTAATGAGTGCGAGAGAGGGAGAGAGAGAGGGAGAGAGAGGGAGAGAGAGAGGGAGAGAGAGAGGGAGAGAGAGAGGGAGAGAGAGAGGGAGAGAGAGACCAGTGCTTGACAGAAAACAGTGAAGCCTCTTTATCGCATTTGAAGCCGAAGTGTGAATGAAACATATCGGCACTTTAAGAAAATATTTCAAGCTTCATTTGCAGAGGGTTTTTTTTCAAACGGCACAAATTGTTTTCACCATGCTAAGCTCCTGCAAATGAGTAGACTGCAAATGTTTACCTGTTTACAGACGCAAATGCTTTCACACATGCGGCGTGTTTTGATATATTCTCTAAAGGAGAGAGAGAGAGAGAGGTGTATGATGGCTATTGCTGCTCGTCACTGTGAATTACACAGCCTTGGTTTTTAAATGCGAAGCTGAAGATGCCAAACGAACACAATGAACACGCAGCGCGCTGAAAACATGACCTTCCCTTTCCTTGCATCATTCTGTCTTTCTTTTAGTCCGGCTGTCATTTCATCATCAGGAATTATAAATGCATAAGTTGCTATAATTGTGTTTTTCCCACATTGCAAAAGCAGACAGTGACAAGCTGTAAATAATTACTAAAAGTTTAATAATCCGTGTGACTTTTATGTTAACTAGTTATGCTAATCGTAGTCCTTGTCTGCATTGAAAAGAGCAGCAGGAACATTCTGCTAAAGTTCTCCTCACGGCAGAAAGTGCGTCATGTGGATCTGGAACGATTCCTTCAAGTGAATCCGACGAGTCTTTGATGTTTCCTTTTCTCTGTTTCTCTTTTCATCTCTTTCTTTACCTCTCTCAAATGCGTTTTGTTATGGCTGTGACGGTTCTCTGAGCGTTTCAGAGGCTCTTGGTGTGTGTGTGTGTGTGAACTCAAGTACAGACATGTTCAGTCAAACATCTACTGCTCTTTCATGGATTATCAAAGATCGCAACATACAGGCTTCCGTAATTCCTGGAAAACAGGCCTGATCAATGAAGGAAAAAATCAAAAAAATCAACAAAAAAAAAATCATCCCATTTGGATGCAATGATTTTTTTTTAAATTAATTTAATTATTATTATTATTATTATTATTATTATTATTATATTTCAATATGCATAAATTTTGGATAGCAACTACTATGTAACAACTTCTAAATACTTTACAAATTTAAATAATATATAATATAAAATGTTACATTTATATAAAAAAAAATTACATTTCTGATTTTCCTTTGTACTGTTTTTCTATATACTTAATTATATAGTTTTCAAATAAATATATTAAATTCTAAATGAAAATTTTTTTTTTTGCATAAATAGAAAAGCATTATATTGCTTATATTTATATATAAGTATATTTAAAAAGCTTTATATATATATAAACGCACACATATTCATACATGCATGTATATGTGTTAGTGCGCATGTATGCATATAGAATAGAATAGAATACTGTTTAGCATATATACAGTATATACGTGTGTGTGTGTGTGTGTGTGTGTGTGTGCGTATAGCTTCAAATCCGAAAGATCAAATCAAAACAGAAACATTAGCACAATCTAAAACTATTGATAATAGTTAAGTATTTAGCCATTATATTTGACATTTATCACTAAATATTCAGATCTACATAAATATACAGGTAGTTTGCGAGTTTAAGGAGTCTCGGTTATGTCATTCACAATGCATTATGGGAGTGTGTGCTCACTGCTCTTTTGCTATATATGTTTCCATGGTAACAGCGTCTTCTCTGATTGGTGGATTCTCTATGAGGAAAATGAATGTGATTTTTAGTGTCAGGAGGCTGGAAGTGTTGCGCTTCAAATCCACCCAATTGCTTTGCTTTTCTCTTTATGCAAAATATTATTCCAAATGTTTGTTGTTTGATTTGAAGGTGAGACGGTTTTCGTCAGTGACATTGTTAGTCTTGAAACGTCGACGTCAGAAACATGAGACGTCATCGAGTCAGAAGTTTCCAAGACATTATGAAGGTTTCACGCCAGATCTGGATGATGGCCATGTTTGATATGATCCACGTTTCTCTCCCCACATATAAAGTGTTAAACGACTCGCCCACACACACACACACACACACACACTAAAACACATATGCACACATCGATATTGTTATTTGTCACTTGCATCTTGTTTACAGGCTATTAAAAGCTGAGCGTCTCTCACACACGCTCTTCACGTGGTCAGACTCTCTCTCTGTGTGTGTGTGTGTGTGTGTGTGTGTGTGTGTGTGTGTGTGTGGGACGGGTCGAGGTGTGTTGGGGTGCCGTAACGCCTGGCGTCGCTCTACTGTTTGGATAATAGTGATATGTGCGCTCTTGGCTGCGTGGGGAAGGACATTAATGTTTCAGCATATGTCTTCTGCTGAAGTGTGAACAGAACTCGTGTTACGGAACGACTCGCTGCCCCTCCGAGCTGAACGTGTGTGTGTGTGTGTGTGTGTGAGGAAAAACTCCCTCTCCTCGCAGGCGGACGACAGGCAGAGACACGGGCGCTTAAAGAAGTCCTTACCTGAGTCTCGCTGGTCATGGTCTGGTCTGGTCTCAGCTGGTTTGGACCTGTATTGGCTCTTAATGTGTGAGAAGTGGAGTTTTTCATAACACTTTAGGTTTCATTAGTTAACATGAAATGATAAATCTACTGCATTTATTAATCTTAGTTCATGTTCATTTCTCACTAAACTCACTAGTTAATGCATTAACATGAACAAACAATGAACAATTACATTTTTTTCATTAACAAAGGCTAATATATACAGTAAAATATATTGTGTATTGTTAGTTATGTTAACTAATGCATTAACTAATGTTAAAGTCGTTAATTGTATCCCTTAAAACTAATGTTTTATCACCAAAATTACATATTTAAATGTTTTTCTTTAAAAAAAATGCCTTAAATAGTTTGTAACTCTTACCTCATTTAGTATGCGCGGTTCTATGAATATGCAAATGAGCCCCGCCTCCACTCACTCACTCAGCTCAGAGATCCACTGGTTGACGATCACACGTTGATCTGATTGGTTACAAGGTAGTTTGTGACGTCAGAAACACCAGCGATTTCAAAGCGTGTTTTTGAGACTGTCTTTGGTTCACTGCAGTTTTAAGGAGGAAATACTCAGCAATGGTGTCGACTTATGAATTTACACATGGTTTGTCTTAAAGCACATTAAAAACACCACATAGTTTTTAAAATTTCCTGAAAAGTAGCTTTTTTGGACATAAATGCAAGATTTCAAGACAGCAACTAATATCTTAAGAGTTATATAAAACTACATACAAATTTATGTTTCCCCCAAATGTTGTAGCAAATAGTCAAACACACACACAAAAAAAACAGTTTTGCTTGAAATACAATATTGCATTAAAAAAATAATGCGGTTACTGTTATGATAATTGTATTATTGTATAATTTGCTGACTTTTTTTTTGTTTTCTTGATGTTTCGTCATTGTTATTAATAATTTGTTGTGTTGTGATGTTAAGATCTTTTTACATTTGTTGATTGCACCGTTCTTGTGTGTCTATAGTGTAACAACCTTCGAAAACGATCAGCCCACCTTCATTTCCAGGCATGTGGAATTAAATGTTTGATTGAATCAGCAGATATTGGATTACTGTCCGTTTTAAATGTCTTTCATGTTCAGTCTGTGATGTGCAGTGAACAGCTCATCTTTACATTCAGTCGTGACCATCAGCTGATAGTTTCATCGTTTCTCAGATGAGACAGTAGATCAGGAGACTTTTACTGACTTCTCCGTTGTGCTTCATTTTTGTGTTATTTGTATTAGTCAAGTTCTGCAAATTATCATCTTTTGTGTTCCACAGAAAAATAGAAAATAATTGTATTTAGGTGGACTGTCCCTTTAAGACTTAAATTGATTAACTTGTTTGCGTACAGTGTTCTGGGTCAAACATGAGAAATGCTATAATGAGATAATATTGAGACTTTACATTGCAGATCTTTGGTGTTTTGGCAAAATGTTGAGATCTATTATTTTCCAGTAGTAAAATCTGGAGTCTTCATTGAGATCCATATTGAGACGAATCGATATCGAATCAAAATCATAAAACGAAATTGAATCAAGAGCTTGTGAATCATGATAAATGTTGTGTGAGAAAAGATCTTTATGATTCAGACAGGATTAAAAAACACAATCTGTGAAATGCAAATGAATCTATTGAAACGAATCAAGAGTTTGTGAATGTCAATAATTAACATACCTGAGATTTTTACTGAGGTTGTGTGAGGAAAACTAAGATCTTTGTGATTAAGACGGGATTAAAAACACAAAATGAATCTGTGAAATGCAAATGAATCTATTGAAAACGAATCAATGTCGAATCGAATCAAGAGCTTGTGAATCATGATAAATGTTGATTATTAACATGAGTTTTTTAAAGGTTTTGTGAGAGAACAGTCGTTTTTGATTTAGATTTAGGTATTAAAAACACTAACTGAATCTGTGAAATGAAAATGAATCTATTGAAAGAATCAATATTGAATCGAATTGAATCAAGAACTTGTGAATTGCAATAAATGTTGATTATTAACATACTAGAGTGTTTTTAATGAGGTTGTGTGAGAGAACAGATATTTGTGATTTAGACGGGATTAAAAAGCACTAACTGAATCTGTGAAATTAAACTTTTTAAATGAATCGAATCTGAATCAAACCAGGAGCTAGTGAATCATGAGTGTTCTTGTCCTGATGATGCTGTGGACCGCGAGAGATGATGAGTTCTGTGTGTGTGTGTGTGTGTGTGTGAGAGAGAGAGAGAGAGAGAAACAGAAGGCAGATCTCTCTAAAGAACGGTGATAAATGAATAAATGAGAGTGTAAGTAGACGTGCGTCCACTCGCCGACTCCATTATATTTTCAGAATTAAATCGGTATTATGTTGAAATATTCAGAGGTTGGCTGAAGGTTGATAATGCGTTTAGACAGACATTAAGCCGTAATCGGTTTCTAATAGAGTTACTCTGAGTCATCTGATACGATTAACTGAGAGAGAGACGCGTGTGTGTGTGTGTGTGTGTGTATGTGTGTGTTAGCTTCCATTGTGAAGGTCTGGATCTATCACCACTTTTTTCTTTTCATCGTTTTCCCACAATGCCACTCTGTGTGTGTGTGTGTGTTTTAGCGCAGTGTGTGGAAGTGAATGAGATAATGTGTGTGTGTGTGTATCCCGTGGTGAAAGAGTGTGCTGTCACCCACGCTGATCGCTAACTTGTTAGCGCTTTCTCACTCTGACTCCTCTAAACCAAGAATAGGGTGACAGCGAGGTGTCAATCCCAGAGCCATCGCCATGGCGATGCCGACACCGTCTCCATGGATCTGGGTATCGGGGTGAAACCCAAGTTTTTGTGTTGGGTTCATGTGGACTTCAGTACAGCACACACTGAGGACAAATCATTTCCCTGTAAAAGTGCAATCCTGTAATATAAGCCATAGTTTTCACTTAAAGGATTAGTTCACTTCAGAATTAAGATTTCCTGATAATTTACTCTTTCCCACGTCATCCAAGATGGTCCAACGGGTTGAAGGTCCAAATGTGAATGTTTAAAAAAAAAATACAAAAAATACTCCACACAACCACTGGTTTGCATGATAATTCCTTAATTTTCAATCATATTTTACAGTATAGCATATTTTATATAGTTTTTAATACATATTGCCTACATTTAAGCTCGTTTAACAAATATTAGAAGGAAAATTTTAACATTTGGAAGTAATTTGTGTGTAATGGACCAGACCATACGTCTGACCCAGGATCTGGGTTACACAAAAACTACCCAAACACTGGGTTGTTACGTCTGACCCAGGATCTGGGTAACACAAACACTACCCAAACACTGGGTTGTTACGTCTGACCCAGGATCTGGGTTACACAAAAACTACCCAAACACTGGAAAAAATAACCCAAAAAATGAATAAACATGGGCGTCTGTATGATAACAGTGTTGATGCTGTAATCGCTGGTGGATTCAGATCGAGAGTGAATGTGAACGCAGTGTTTTCTGAGCGAGTGAACGCCTCGGCTCGTCTGAAGGCTTTGACACACACTGTAAACGGCAGCTCATCTCAGTGTTTTACTGTCATTCAGAGCTGAGAGCTGAGCTTTAAATAATTTGTTGAGGTAAACATTAGTTTCAGCTCCTGTCAGCCTCACAGAAGAGCGGCTTCACTTCTGCTTTCTGAGAGAGTGATGATGGTCTGGCGTTTGCGCTCATATTTAATGTCAAATTATCATAAACTCGGCGCATCCAGGCGATCTGAGGTGTGTGTGTGTGTGACTGAGAAATGAGGGAACTGTATTATTTACTCGCCAAAGCCAGCTTTAACTTTAAAGATTAAAGTTCTTGCATGTGTTTAAATCCTGTCAGGTCGACTCGTCTGCTGCAAGACTAACTTAACAAGACTAACTTAATGACCACAAATTAGGAATTAGGAATTATATTTTACTTATACTTTTTGAAAATAAAGACAGCTGTTTTTTTCCCCTCATTGTCATTGTGACATTCATTTCATGATGATTTTTCATGTTCCATTACAATAATGAGAATTTTACAGGTTCGATGTCACAATGCAATACATAAATAAATAAATCAAATATAATTTTTTTTTTTTTTGCAGTGTCATTGTGACATTAATATAATTACGATTTTTTTTAATGATTAATAAAGAAAATATATTTTTTATTCATTATATATATTTTTTCCATTACAATAATTAAAGGTTTAAGGGTTTTAGTGTGATTGACATGAAAATAATGTCAATATATATATATATATATATATATATATATATATATATAATAATTATTATTATTATTATTATTATTATTTATTTATTTTTTTTATTTTTATTTTTAAAAATGACATTGCAAAAAAAAAGATATATATATATAGGGACATTATTTTCATGTATATTTTGAACATATTTATATATACACTCATATTTCACCTCAAAATCCAAAGAAAACATGTTTTCAACATGATTTCTTTTGATTTGGATGTGAAACATGAGTTGCATATATTCTCCACAGGTTTTCCTGAGATTCAGTCATTGACATGTATGGCGTATTAGTGGTAAATCCTGCACATTCCCAGTAAATCCAGCATGTGTGTTCAGGACGGCTGATGAACGATGCTCTTTCCCTGTCAAGACCGTTTTGAAATATTAATGGACTGAAGTGTTGACCTGACACACACATACAGAGTGAATCTGTGCTGTTTGTGTGATTATTATTTCAGTACTGAGGTCATATAGATATGGACATATCTGAGCACTGTTTGCTTTTCTATGATCATGAGGTCAATTTGTGATTTTTTGGTTTGTTGTCTGGGCCCGTGACCCGCGTTCAGTCTCTGCGAGCTCTCTTTCAGATCAGGATATGAATAAACCACAATCAATGCATGGAAATCCCCATTTGGGAAAACAGGAAGCCGGAAGCAGGGAATTCTCTCGGCATTGTTTTATAATGTGTGAGTTGTGATATCAGAGTCATGAGAGCTGAACCATCATAACATGTTATGCGCTGGGTTTTGTTGCATGGAATACCTTTTTTTTATATACATATATATATATATATATATATATATATATATATATATATATATATATATATATATATATATATATATATATATATATATTTGAAAGAACATTATTCTGCTCACCACGGCTGCCTTTATTTAATCAAAAATCCATAAAAATTATGAAATATTATTCCAATGTAAATCATCTGTTTTCTATGTGAATATACAGTAAAGTGTAATTTATTCCTGTGATCAAAGCTGTATTTTCAGCATCATTACTCCAGTCTTCAGTGTCACATGATCCTTCACAAATCATTCTGATATGATGATTTGATGCTCATTAACATTTATGAATATTATCAGTGTTGAAAACAGCTTTGTAGTTTTGTGGAAAATGTGATGCATAAGTATTATAATTTTACAGTTGTACTGTAAAATAAAGTATTATTATTTCTGCATTTATTTTGAAGTCAAACATTGCAATAGTAATATTTCTAATTCTGTATAATTGATCATTTTTACTATTATTATTAATGTTTAATAATATATTGTTAATAATATTTAATAATAGCAAAAATAATAATTATACTTATTTTATAGTCATATTGAGCATATTATTATTTATAGTCATATTGGTGTATAACAACATTTTTCTGCAGAAAAAAAAAAAAGCACAGCAAACCTGGACCGTTTTGTTTTGCTTATTTATTTATTTTTCTAAATTCATCTCTCCGACACTTCTACCAGCACTCACACACATCATAAACTCATCCCTCCATACTGGCACCTTCCCTACAGCATTCAAGCAAGCTCGGGTTACTCCACTGCTTAAAAAACCAACACTAAACACATCAACTGTAGAGAATTACAGACCCATCTCCCTCCTACCATTTATTGCAAAGACACTTGAAAGAGCTGTTTTCAACCAAGTAACATCCTTCTTGTCTCGAAACAACCAGCTGGATGTCAACCAATCCGGCTTCAAGAAAGGCCATTCTACTGAGACTGCACTACTATCAGTCACAGAAGCCCTACGGATCGCAAAAGCTGCTTCCAAATCTTCAGTCCTCATTCTCCTGGATCTGTCTGCTGCCTTCGACACTGTGAATCATCAGATCCTTCTGTCCAGCCTCTCATCACTGGGCATCACAGGTACTTCACTCCACTGGTTTGAGTCCTATCTCACAGGTAGGTCCTTCAAGGTCGCATGGAGAGGCGAGCTATCCAGATCGCATCAGCTGACCACAGGGGTTCCCCAGGGTTCAGTTCTTGGACCCCTCCTCTTCTCCATCTACACCACATCACTGGGACACATCATACAAGCGCACGGCTTCTCCTACCACTGCTATGCTGATGACACACAGCTCTTCCTCTCGTTTCAACCAGATGATCCCACAGTAGCTGCACGGGTCTCAAGCTGTCTGGCGGACATCTCGGCATGGATGAAGGAACATCACCTACAGCTCAACCTGCCAAAGACTGAGCTTCTCGTCCTCCCTGCCAATCCATCTCTACAGCACGACTTCACTATCCAGCTAGATTCATCTTCAATCACCCCATCAAGGACGGTCCGAAATCTTGGAGTAACATTTGATGACCAGCTGACCTTCACAGATCACATTTCAAAGACAGCTCGATCATGCAGGTTTGCACTGCACAACATCAGGAAGATCAGGCCTTTCCTAACTGAGCATGCAACACAACTTCTCGTCCAGGCCCTGGTCATTTCTAGGCTTGACTACTGCAATGCTCTTCTGGCCGGTCTTCCTTCAAGTGCAACTAAACCTCTACAGATGATCCAGAATGCTGCAGCTCGTCTTGTCTTCAACGAGCCCAAGAGGGCCCACGTCACTCCTCTGTTCATCTCTCTGCACTGGCTACCTCTCGCTGCTCGCATCAAGTTCAAGGCATTGACGCTTGCTTACCGATCTATCACAGGCTCAGCTCCCTCCTACTTTAACTCATTCCTACGAGTCTACATCCCTACCAGACGCCTACGATCAGTCAACGAGCGACGTCTCGTGGTTCCATCGCAGAGAGCCACAAAATCACTTTCCAGAACATTCTCATTCACAGTTCCATGCTGGTGGAACACTCTCCCCTCCCTCATCCGGAATGCTGAATCCCTGACAACCTTCAAAAAGCATCTGAAAACCCATCTCTTCCGTGAGCACTTAACCACATAAAAAAAAAAAAAAAAAAAAAAAAAAAAAAAAAAAAAAAAAAACCCCTCCCCTTTCCCTCTAAAAACCTCACTTATCGGGCTTATGCTACTCTGAATAATGCCTGAACTTTGTATCTTGAGCACTCCTTGCGTAGCTTTGGTTTTTGCCTCTTCATGATGATCCGCTTAATCTAGTCCTGCTTTGTAAGTCGCTTTGGATAAAAGCGTCTGCCAAATGACTAAATGTAAATGTAAATGTATTTTTATTTAATAAGGATTTTTCAGGATTCTTTGATGAATAGAACATTTTGAGAATCCTTTGTAACATCATAAATGTCTTCACTGTCGTTTATTTGTCAGTTTCATGATTTCCCAAAGGTCTGAATAGTGTGGCTCCTGGTTTAGTGATCATCGGCTGTGTTTGAGTTAGTGTGTGTCCGCTCAGTTCAGTTGTTGTTTGGTATCAGATATGATTGATTTATGAAGGTCAGTTTGACACACGGAGGATCATTAAAGCTCTGAAACAGCAGAAGTCTTC
>NC_139977.1:33016516-33021516 GCF_963993115.1 Abramis brama | reverse complement strand
TTTCACAGCTGATTAGTTCAGTTCTGTCTGCTTCTGTCTTTAATAATAAACTGCTGCATTTCCTTTAAATGAATCCTGGTGAACGCTGGTTCTGAGAGGTTTTGGTTCTGTGTTTCTGAACAGACTGTGATGTATTTTCACTGTGAACTAAACCAGCTAAGCTAGGTTATCTGTCATGCTAATGAGGCACATTAAACTCAAACTGCCTGGAAGACATGTCGTTGCTCAGAGGTTTCTCTTTGAGTTCTCAGTTGCGTTTTTATTGTAGTATCAACTTTATCTCATACGTTTCCCTTAAAGTGCACTATTACGCTATTTTAAAGGCTTCTAGTTTAGTTCTGGAGTCTCTACAACAGGTTTACATGCATCAAAGATCAAAACACACTTTAATTTCCTCATAATCTCCACTGCAGCATCAGCTCTTTTCTCTCAGTGTCTGAAACGCTTGTCTCTCTAAACCCCGCCTCTCTGAGAGCCGCTCTGCTCTGATTGGTAAGACGGCCCAGTGTGCTGTGATTGGTCAGAAACTAAACGCTCATTATCATATCTGACTCTCAGCTCTTGATCACAGTGATACGAACAGTAACGATGGCGTGGGTTTTACCGTATCAATCTCAGAAAACAGCGTCTTCTCGACACGAACAACACGAACCAAACTCTTCCAGTCTCAGATAAACTAGTGTTTGAGGGCGGAGCTAAGAGACGCTGTTCAGCCAATGAAAACCATAGGCTGGCATTATGCAAATTAGTGACATTTTGTAACAGAAAGAGCGACTGGAATTACTGACGACTCGTTTCAGCTCAGATCATCACTAAATGTTTGAGTTCATATTGAGATCTCTGACTCTTCTGGAAATCTCTACACTGATGATAGTTTGGTGTATGATACGCATGTGAGATTACTGGAGTGTGTTTCTCAGAGGAAGAGAGACTTTGGTGAGAGTCTTCATTCGGTTTCATTGCTATCTAGGAGAAACATTTGAGATTTATCGTGTGATTTTATCTTTCCTCTGGCTGGGAATATTGTGGTTTGACCTCACGCTAATGTGCCCAAGCCTGGTGTATAAACGAGTCATTTCAGACCCTGACTGAGACCCTGACACACACACACACACGCACACAGATCTTTTCAAATTTCTCTTTTTCATCACTTCTCCCCCAATCCATCCGTCTGCACTAAGATGGAGATGCAATTTCTCTGTGCGTGTGTGTGTGTGTGTGTGTGTGTGTGTGTGTTATATGGTTCTATTGGTCTGTTCTGGCCTTAGGTAGTGAGACCCCAGGTGCAAGGAGAGGTTTGAGAGGTGAAAGGTGTGTGTGTGCGCGTGCGTGTGTGTGTGTGCGCGGGTGTGTGTGTCTGTGTGGGAATGTGTGGGCAGTAGCTGATAAGGAGAGAGATTCAGAGTAATAAATTACAGAGAGAGTTACAGAAAAGTCTGATAAATAATGGATGTGTGTGTGTGTGTGTGTGTGTGTGTGTGTGTGAAATAAATTCATTATGTCTCACCTGAACTGGCTTTTAGAGAGAAGACCCTTCTGGAGGAGTGAGTGAGTGTGTGTGTGTGTGTGTGTGTGTGTGTGAAAGAGAGAGAGAGAGAGTGTGTGTGTGTGACCTCATATCCAGCGACTATGAGAGACTATGACAGGAAATTGTCATTTTTTTTCATGACAATTAAACACAGAAATTCTCATTGAAATTAGATATTTATTTCGATCAATTAGTCCTTTAATGTGTGCTAATTAAAAGTCTGTCTGTCTAATTGATATTTTTGGGTGAGTTGCTCCTTTAGATTTATGCATGTATGTGTGTGTGTGTGTGTATATATATATATACATATACATGTTTGTTTGTTTGTTTGAGTGAATTACCCCTTTAATTTATTCAGTTTTTTTTAAATGACTAAATAATAATAGGAATTAGAAAAACAAATCTGAGTAAAACGTCTGTATCCATAACAGTGATTGAAATGGATTTTAATTGCTATGAATGTAATAAATCTTAATGTTTCTTAAAATAAGCTTTATTTATTTAAGCAATTTCTTTTTTCCTGCTGTTTCGAGCTGGAATGTGACCTAGACGCTCTTTCAGGAGATCCGCAGTGGGATAGTTTGGGATTATTATGAATCTCTCCTTTACAGCGGGTGTGTGTATGTCATGAAGGAGCCGCTGAGAGTGTGTGTTCTCGACGACAGATCTGCTGTTGTTAAACGCTGCTTTTAAAGCTGTGTGTTCATCTGTAAGTCACGAAGGCCCGCGCGCTGCTTTTATCAGTGTTGACTTTAGCATAAATGAACGTCTTGACAAAGAATGCGCGTCTTTCATGCGGCGGCGCTTTGAAGTCAAGTTTCTCCAGAAGCAAAGTGTGTTTTGATTGAGTGGGAGAGAGTTTGTTGAAGAGGTTTTTTCGGGAGTTTCGCGGTGGGCGATTCAATAAAGCGAGGGATAAAATAGGCAGAAACAGTGTAAAGACTCGCGCGCCGTTAATTACGGCCTTCAGAAAAGTGTACATTGTTGCATTGTTTCCCAAACCGTCATTAGGATTAGACCTGCACAAACGGCTCGGCTGGATGTAAACATCACAGTTATGTCACCGACGACCTTCATTACAGCGGGATTGTGGGAAATGTGTCTGAATGGCTTATGGTTTTATTTAATTAGGACACTCGTTTTTCATTTCAATGCAGATTTGGACAGGATTTATGAATCAATAGATGACTAAAATGAGTTGTTTTCTGCTTTTCTCTGTAGATTTGGAAGAGAGAGCGAGTTCGTCTTGGGGAAATGGAGTTCGTCCCACAAAAGTAAGTTTTTACATATTTATAAACGCTTTTGGTTTCAGTGTTCAGACCTCGGACGCGTGAAACATGGACGCTTCTGTACTTGGACTCGTTCGGACTCACAACTGATGCCGATAGAGTTTGATGTTAACTTTCAGCTCAACTCATGATGTATTAACTCTGTTTAGCATAAAATATATGCATATGGTGCACAAATTATTGGGTGAAATAGTTTTAAGACATTTTTTGTTATTGACGTTGTTCAGTAATAAATGACATTTAATTTTAGTTAAATATTCCTTTAATTTATTCTGATTTGAAAAATCACAAAAATGAGTAAATAAAAAAAAATAGAAATTAGGAAAACAAACCTTTTGTTTAACAAAAAATATTTCTTTGTTATGATATATTGATGATGATATATTAATTTCAAACTATATTATTTCAAATTATATATATATAAATAAATATTTTTAATAATATTAGAAATTAATTGGATAAATATTGGATGAAACATTTTTAAATAGTTATATATTTTTAATGATATTGATAAATTTGAGTGAATTATTACTTTAATTTATTTAGATTTTAGAAGTTACTAAAATTACTAAATAATAATTTAAATTAGAAAAACAACTCTTTTTGATTAACTACTAAATTCTCATTGTAATAATATTTTGATAATGTATATATTTTTTATTAATTTAAATTAATGTATATATTTTTTTATTAATTTAAATTAATTAATAAATGTATTATTATATTATATTATATATGGAAAAAGTAAAATTAATTTAAAAAGTATTAATTGTAAAAGTAAAATTCAATACAGTGATCAGAATTTGGGGATTTAAATGTGTTTAATTGTCATGAAAGTGATTGTTTTTTATTGACATTGTTCAAAAATAAATGAAATGTAAGCGTTTAATACCAATAATGTTTCTCATCTGCCACCTTGGATGAGCATTCTTGCATTATGATGTAGTTGCAGTGCATTGTGGGATTGTGTCATCAGTAGTCTTCAGAGCTGATTCTGCTTGGCCTGTGTGTCTGACGGCGCGGTCTGAAAGGTCAAAGGTGACTCTGAGTAGAGGAGTGTGTTTGCAGAGGAGAATCAAGGACTTGCTTACGGAGCACTTTCACACTTTCAGATCCACACGTCCACCGAATGCAAATGAATTCAAATCCTCACCCTTATGGGAAACATCCCGTGAACTTTCCCGAGCTGGAACGTCAACACACTGTATTTCCAGTGACCCGGAATGTGAGTCTGAAGCTCCGGGACTCGTTTAATAGCAGTTAAAGGGGGATGAAAAGCCTTTACTCCTGAATGACAGTGAAAGGTTGTAGGAGTCGCGACACACTCTTGTTTTTTTAACACTAATTTACCTTGAAAGCGACACACAAGACTGACGGTAATACTTGAGCATATGACCTGTGAACTCGTTTATGCCAGTTATGAATATTCAGCTGGGAAAAATGTAAGGCTGGACAGGATCAAGAGGAAGACTGAAGAGGGATTTGTGATGTCAGAAGAGTCGTGTCAGTGGCAGAACAAGTTATTACATCGTGCACAATAAGATTAACTGTATTATTAGCTATATATATAAAGTATAATTTAAACTGTACTGAACTCTCTTTGTTGTTTGTGCCATTAAACACCAAAAATATCTGTCTATTAGGCCCTATATACATTTCTGTCTGATTATATTATATTAAAGTATTTTATATTATATTATTTGTTTATTATGTATTAACATTTATATGTTTATTGTCATTTTAATTTAATATTTATCCATGTATATGTATGCATATTATTTGTTTAAATAGGGCCACACTTCAATAAACACTATTTAAATTATAAATTTAAATATTATATTATATTATATTATATTATATTATATTATATTATATTATACATTTATCTATTTATCATGCATATATTGTAATTTGTTTTACCATGTGTATATTTATTGTCATTTTAATTTATGATGTTATTGAACCATATTACATGCATATTCATTTTTATTTTACATTTTTCTGTTTAAAATACATGGACTTTCCCTCTATTTATTTGTTTGTGCCATTAAACACTTAAATAATATAAAATATAATGTAATTTCAGTATTATTTCTTATTTGATAATTTACATATTTATTGAATTTTAATTCATAGTATTATCTTTTTGAGCCATGTATAGGCTTAGTAAAATATAATATCAT
>NC_139977.1:33004016-33009016 GCF_963993115.1 Abramis brama | reverse complement strand
TTCTGAAAAGCACACTGTGCTCTGATTGGTCGGCTGGAGCAGTGTGTTGTGATTGGTCGAGGGCTTCGAGTGTGTTTGGGAAATGTCCCGCCCCTTACCATAACCAGCAGTTTAACACACTACTAACTAACTCAACCAGGCCCCGCCCCTTTATTCTGCGTATTAATTATTATAATGAGGAATATTGTGACGTGTTCGTTCCCGGAAGAAACTGAAGACTACAATGAGTTCAGAAACACTGACACTGATATAGAGAAGAACTCTGAGCTCAAACAGCGACATTACACACACTGAAGAAACATGATGTTAAAAAAAGCATAATAGGATTCTTTTAAACAAGATTGTTGCATGCACACAAAAGTGCCATGGTAGCATGAATGTTAACCATAGTGTGTGTGTGTGTGTGTTTGATGAAGACATCAGGTCAAGCTCAGTCAGTCAAGAACTACAGATGAGCCCACGGGGGAGCAGACCAGGCCGTTCATGTAGGGCCGTGTCTGTGTGTGTGTGTGTGCAGATGAGCCCTCGCCGGTGCAGGCCAGGCCGTTCATGTAGGATTGTGTGTGTGTGTGTGTGAGCATGTGCGTATGTGTGCGTGTGCAGATGAGCCCTCGCCGGAGCAGGCCAGGCCGTTCATGTAGGACCACGTGTGTGTGTGTGTGTGTGTGTGTGTGTGTCTGTGAGTGTTTGTGTGTGTGTATATATGTGTGTGTGTGTGTGTCTGTGAGTGTTTGTGTTTGTGTTTGTGTGTGTGTGTATATATGTGTGTGTGTGTGTATCTGTGAGTGTTTGTGTTTGTGTGTGTGTGTGTGCATGCGTGTGCAGATGAGCCCTCGCGGGAGCAGCGCCGGGTCGTTCATGTAGGACCGTGTGTGTGTGTGTGTGTGTGTGTGACAGACTGTGAAATGACGCGTTGTTGCGCGGCTGGGCTGCACCTGGGCCCTTCAGTCCTGATGGATCGGTTTGGTCATGTGTAATAGCCCCATCTGCCGCTCCTTGCTTTTCTTTTTCCTGATAAACACTGATCCCAGCGGCTGAGCCTCGGCAACGGGATTCGGGATTCGTTTTCCCGACCCGAGACAAAAGTGCAAAAGCACAGAGGTTGGGTTATTATTAAAAAAGTGAAAAGTAGGATGAGATTTTAAACCGTATCCTTGGAGACGAGTTGCATGTGTGTGTGTGTGTGTGTGTGTGTGTGTGTGTTAATGAGCAGTGCACATCTAACTGAAGGGTTTTGGAGCTCGGCTCCATAATGACTTTTATTACAGCCAGGAGTTTCTGTAACCAAGCCAATTCTTAATTAAAGTCGCTGACATCATGCTGTAGTAATTAAGGACTGCATTAATTAAGCTGCTTTTTTTTTCTTTTTTTTTTTTTCTTTGCCGGGTTATTTTCCGACGTCGACCGGGATCGGACGGACGCGTCTCCGAGAGGAAACTTTCTCGGGATGGCAAGTTTTCGGACTCTGTGCTGATCATATCTGTGCATTCTGATAGCTAATTATGCTTGGGAGAACATCGACAGCTGCATTCATCATCATAAAACGTAATAATTAATGACATTCCGACAAAGAAAAATATGTAAATGAGCGCTCATTAGCATTTTCATATTCAGCTTCGATAATGCTTTTGCTGACAAGGCTGTAATTAATGAAAATGCATGTCGCAGGCAGGAGATTGGATCGGCTTCATTCCACGCACAATTCCCAAATGCTGGCATTATGGAAAACGAGGAGTGCTGCCAACTTTTTGGGGGCGAAAAAAACCTGAAAGCACCGTATGCAAATGAGATGCTGGCACGAAACGCTTAACCCCTTACAGCCCGACTCCGAACACACAGATCCCTGCGATCCGGCCTGATGTGTGTTTAAGAGAGAGGGAGACACAGGGAAAGCTGTTGGGAATGTCATGTGCATTTGGGAATCCTGAGACGCACCTGTCCGTCCATCCGCTGAGCCGAATCACGGCTGCGCTCCGTTACGCTGCGCGTGCGTGTGTGTGTGTGTGTGTGTGTGTGTGTGTCGCTGGGGTGTTTGACTGCTGCTGAAGACGCGCATAATGTCGTGCAAGTGTGTGTCCTTGAGTTAACACAGAAGAAATGATGGAAAAGAAGGACCCACAATGCATCAGTCCAGAGCTTTTCACAAATATTACTTGTGCACTACCTGCTTTTTTTTTTAAATTAGTATTTTAAACAATTTGTAGTATGCATGTTGTTGCATGACTAGTGTTTAATGTTTGATACAGATGCATGAACATCTCACAAAATAAATGCAGTTATTTTATATATTTTTATATTTATTTGTGAGATGATCATGCATCTGTATTAAATGATGCATTGTGGGTCCTTCTTTAGAGGTGCTTTTACTTGAATTGGCTTGCTTTATTTTTTTACATTTTTTAATTTTATTATTTTATTATTATAATTTTTTTATATTTCTATTTATTTATAGTTTAATAAAAAAAAATGTTTTTGATTTTACATCATCACACTGGAAATGAAAGGCATTGCATTGAGGGATGCAGTATTAATAATAATATTATTCATATTATTATGTTAATTATCTCACAATGAGTGCTGGGAATGTTTTTATTATATTTGATGAAAGTTTAATTTTTTTAAATATTTTTATTAGCACGGATGCATGGAAAAATCCCCTGTGTCCCGCAGAAATGAGCATCCTTCACGTTCACCGGGATCAGACCAATCGCACTGGATTCCTTCAGGAGGGTCGTGACCTGAATTTGTCACTTTCTTTTTTTAATCCCATGCATTAAAAGCACAGAACCCCGCATAAACGAGTAAAACATGAAACAATAAGCGGTAAAAGAAAAGATCCCGGTGGGGAAGCTCTCCGTGAGAGAGTGTTAATCTCCACAGACTGACGCGTCGATCCCATTCCTCCGGCTCTGTTTCACTTCAAGATCCATTAGAGAGAAAGAAACTCGGGATTTTTCCTTCTTTGTTTTCCTAACCAGGTTAAATCCATGCGGAAAGCAAAAGCTGAAATGTCATATCTGGAAATAATAATGGCTATATTCAGAACAGCATACATATTTCTTGAGAGATATTTCCCACAATGCACTGCTCTCATCTTGACCTTCCACTTCCCGTGTGATGAATGAACATGCCATTTTTTTTTTTTTTTTGCGCTGATTTTCACAAAGTTAAACTGCAAATTCAGAATGTCTATATTTATTTAGTGAGATAATGAATGCACACTGAGGTCATGTGACGCATGTTGCTGTGAAACCATCATTGCATTTACTATAAAAGCTGCTCGCATTCCAGAGATACGGCTAAACATGGATGCTAAATGCTAAATATGGATGTAAATAAATATAAAAAGCCTTTATTCTTTCATGGCTTAGATTTTACAAACCACTCGAGTCACCTTCATTTATACAGCGCTTTTAACAATACAGGATTTACAGTAACAGATTGTTTTGGCTTTATGTTATTGTCCAGATGAAGTTAGTTTTGTGCCTTGGATTGTTTTTCCTCATGAGTGGAACGATCCCGACACACAGAGATCCTGAAGTTACACTACAGCACTTTCTGCATTCCTTGTATTGATAAAAATATTCATATTTTACTTGTGCATTATTATGAGTTTTCTTGCAACATATGTGGCAAAAGTTTTGACGCACAGACAATCTGAATGTGTCGAATCAGTGCTTTCGGCACAATGGAATTGCGGGAAATTCAAGTGCACTAGTGTCGGCATTTTCCATTCATCTGGTTTCCGCGGATCCTAAAGCCGCGTGTGTTGGAGGCGACAGACGCGGGAAAGTTGGCCGCTCGCTCCGTGTGCTTTTTGAAGTGAAAGGTTATTTGCATCCCGCCGTGAGGGAGTGTTTCCACTAATCCTGCCGGCAAAAGAAAAAGAGACGCGCTGTGTCAGGATCTTATCCCGCTCCTGAAAGAAAGAGTCACGGCAAATCCTGCAGGACACGAGTAAACTCACAGAGAGAGACATTCAGAGACCTTCACCTATGCTCTCTCTCTCTCTCTCTCTCTCTCTCTCTCTCTCTCTCTCTCTCTCTCTCTCTCTCTCTCTTTCTCTCTCTCTCTCTCTCTCTCTCTCAGTCTCTCTCTATGTCTCTCTCTCTCTCTCTCTCAGTCTCTCTCCCCCCCTCTCTCTCTCTCTCTCTCTGTCTCTCTATGTCTCTCTCTCTCTCTCTCTCTCTCTCAGTCTCTGTCTATGTTTCTCTCTATGTCTCTCTCTCTCTCTCTCTCAGTCTCTCTCCCCCCCCTCTCTCTCTCAGTCTCTCTATGTCTCTCTCTATGTCTCGCTCTCTCTCTCTCTCTCTCTCTCTCTCTCTCAGTCTCTCTATGTCTCTCTCTATGTCTCGCTCTCTCTCTCTCTCTCTCTCTCTCTCTCTCTCTCTCTCTCTCAGTCTCTCTATGTCTCTCTCTATGTCTCTCTCTCTCTCCCTCTCTCTCTCCCCCCCCCCTCCCTCTCCCCCTCTCTCCCTCTCTCTCTCTCTCTCTCTCTCTGACCGCAGGAAAGCAGGTTTTTGGACGGCGTGTGGTTCGGGACAGTGAAGGATTTGTTTGAGCTCAAATCTGCAGTCCTGGCGTTCAGGGGTTTTTAAGCCACTCGAGTGTTTATGTGTCTGTATTTAATTTAGTGCTTCATTTGAATGACAAAAGAATAAAATAAGCGTTTGGCAGTGTTGGCCGGGAACAAATACAGATAAAAAGCGCAGAAAGTTTATTCCCTCACAGAACACACACATTTCTCTGAGCTCAGCACGCTCACTTTTTTCTGGGTTTGCTAAATTTAGCAAAATCCATCTTGATAAGACAACACTATATATATATGTATATATTTTACAGTGTTAAAGCTTTTATATTGTTGATTAATGATTAATGTTCGTCATTTTCCTCGTTTTCCATCTCCCTTGCAGTGGACTACATGATATAAACATGCGTCCGGTTGCAGAGTGTGTTCACATCACAAGATCTTTTGTTCTGTGTGTAACGTCTGCCACGGC
>NC_139977.1:32994016-32999016 GCF_963993115.1 Abramis brama | reverse complement strand
TGGATGTGTGTGTTCTGCTCCTCTAGATGTGTGTGTTCTGGTCCTCTGAGTGTGTGTGTTCTGCTCCTCTGAGGGTGTGTGTTCTGCTCCTCTGAGTGTGTGTGTTCTGCTCCTCTGAGTGTGTGTGTTCTGCTCCTCTAGATGTGTGTGTTCTGCGCCTCTGAGTGTGTGTGTTCTTCTCCTCTGAATGTGTTTGTTCTGCTCCTCTGAGTGTGTGTGTTCTGCTCCTCTAGATGTGTGTGTTCTGCTCCTCTGGATGTGTGTGTTCTGCTCCTCTAGATGTGTGTGTTCTGCTCCTCTAGATGTTTGTGTTCTGCTCCTCTAGATGTGTGTGTTCTGCTCCTCTGGATGTGTGTGTTCTGCTCCTCTAGATGTGTGTGTTCTGCTCCTCTGGATGTGTGTGTTCTGCTCCTCTGGATGTGTGTGTTCTGCTCCTCTAGATGTGTGTGTTCTGCTCCTCTGGATGTGTGTGTTCTGCTCCTCTAGATGTGTGTGTTCTCCTCTGAGTGTGTGTGTGTGTGTGTGTGTGTGTGTGTGTGTTCTTCTCCTCTAGATGTGTGTGTTCTGCTCCTCTAGATGTGTGTGTTCTGCTCCTCTGGATGTGTGTGTTCTGCTCCTCTGGATGTGTGTGTTCTGCTCCTCTGGATGTGTGTGTTCTGCTCCTCTGGATGTGTGTGTTCTCCTCTAGATGTGTGTGTTCTGCTCCTCTAGATGTGTGTGTTCTGCTCCTCTAAGTGTGTGTGTGTGTTCTGCTCCTCTAGATGTGTGTGTTCTCCTCTAGATGTGTGTGTTCTGCTCTTCTAGATGTGTGTGTTCTGCTCCTCTAGATGTGTGTGTTCTCCTCTGAGTGTGAGTGTTCTGCTCCTCTAGATGTGTGTGTTCTGCTCCTCTAGATGTGTGTGTTCTCCTCTAGATGTGTGTGTTCTCCTCTGAGTGTGAGTGTTCTGCTCCTCTAGATGTGTGTGTTCTGCTCCTCTAGATGTGTGTGTTCTGCTCCTCTAGATGTGTGTGTTCTCCTCTAGATGTGTGTGTTCTTCTCCTCTAGATGTGTGTGTTCTGCTCCTCTAGATGTGTGTGTTCTCCTCTGATTGTGTGTTCTTCTCCTCTAGATGTGTGTGTTCTGCTCCTCTAGATGTGTGTTCTCCTCTAGATGTGTGTGTTCTGCTCCTCTAGATGTGTGTGTTCTGCTCCTCTGGATGTGTGTGTTCTGCTCCTCTAGATGTGTGTGTTCTGCTCCTCTAGATGTGTGTGTTCTGCTCCTCTAGATGTGTGTGTTCTGCTCCTCTAGATGTGTGTGTTCTGCTCCTCTAGATGTGTGTGTTCTGCTCCTCTAGATGTGTGTGTTCTGCTCCTCTGAGTGTGTGTGTTCTGCTCCTCTGGATGTGTGTGTTCTGCTCCTCTAGATGTGTGTGTTCTCCTCTGAGTGTGTGTGTTCTGCTCCTCTGGATGTGTGTGTTCTGCTCCTCCGGATGTGTGTGTTCTGCTCCTCTAGATATGTGTGTTCTGCTCCTCTGGATGTGGGTGTTCTGCTCCTCTAGATGTGTGTGTTCTGCTCCTCTGGATGTGTGTGTTCTTCTCCTCAGGATGTGGGTGTTCTGCTCCTCTAGATGTGTGTGTTCTGCTCCTCTAGATGTGTGTGTTCTGCTCCTCTGAGTGTGTGTGTTCTGCTCCTCTGGATGTGTGTGTTCTGCTCCTCTAGATGTGTGTGTTCTCCTCTGAGTGTGTGTGTTCTGCTCCTCTGGATGTGTGTGTTCTGCTCCTCCGGATGTGTGTGTTCTGCTCCTCTAGATATGTGTGTTCTGCTCCTCCGGATGTGGGTGTTCTGCTCCTCTAGATGTGTGTGTTCTGCTCCTCTGGATGTGTGTGTTCTTCTCCTCAGGATGTGGGTGTTCTGCTCCTCTAGATGTGTGTGTTCTGCTCCTCTAGATGTGTGTGTTCTCCTCTGAGTGTGAGTGTTCTGCTCCTCTAGATGTGTGTGTTCTGCTCCTCTAGATGTGTGTGTTCTCCTCTAGATGTGTGTGTTCTGCTCTTCTAGATGTGTGTGTTCTGCTCCTCTAGATGTGTGTGTTCTCCTCTGAGTGTGAGTGTTCTGCTCCTCTAGATGTGTGTGTTCTGCTCCTCTAGATGTGTGTGTTTCCTCTGAGTGTGAGTGTTCTGCTCCTCTAGATGTGTGTGTTCTGCTCCTCTAGATGTGTGTGTTCTCCTCTAGATGTGTGTGTTCTGCTCCTCTAGATGTGTGTGTTCTCCTCTAGATGTGTGTGTTCTGCTCCTCTAGATGTGTGTGTTCTCCTCTAGATGTGTGTGTTCTTCTCCTCTAGATGTGTGTGTTCTGCTCCTCTAGATGTGTGTGTTGTCCTCTGATTGTGTGTTCTTCTCCTCTAGATGTGTGTGTTCTGCTCCTCTAGATGTGTGTGTTCTCCTCTAGATGTGTGTGTTCTGCTCCTCTAGATGTGTGTGTTCTGCTCCTCTAGATGTGTGTGTTCTCCTCTAGATGTGTGTGTTCTGCTCCTCTAGATGTGTGTGTTCTCCTCTAGATGTGTGTTCTGCTCCTCTAGATGTGTGTGTTCTGCTCCTCTAGATGTGTGTGTTCTCCTCTAGATGTGTGTGTTCTTCTCCTCTAGATGTGTGTGTTCTGCTCCTCTAGATGTGTGTGTTGTCCTCTGATTGTGTGTTCTTCTCCTCTAGATGTGTGTGTTCTGCTCCTCTAGATGTGTGTGTTCTCCTCTAGATGTGTGTGTTCTGCTCCTCTAGATGTGTGTGTTCTGCTCCTCTAGATGTGTGTGTTCTCCTCTAGATGTGTGTGTTCTGCTCCTCTGGGTGTGTGTGTTCTCCTCTAGATGTGTGTGTTCTGCTCCTCTAGATGTGTGTGTTCTGCTCCTCCTAGATGTGTGTGTTCTGCTCCTCTAGATGTGTGTGCTCTGCTCCTCTGGATGTTTGTGTTCTGCTCCTCTGGATGTGTGTGTTCTGCTCCTCTGGATGTGTGTGCTCTGCTCCTCTGAGTGTGTGTGTTCTGCTCCTCTGGATGTGTGTGTTCTGCTCCTCTAGATGTGTGTGTTCTGCTCCTCTAGATGTGTGTGTTCTCCTCTGAGTGTGTGTGTTCTGCTCCTCTGGATGTGTGTTTTCTGCTCCTCCAGATGTGTGTGTTCTGCTCCTCTAGATGTGTGTGTTCTGCTCCTCTGGATGTGGGTGTTCTGCTCCTCTAGATGTGTGTGTTCTCCTCTAGATGTATGTGTTCTGCTCCTGCAGATGTGTGTGTTCTGCTCCTCTAGATGTGTGTGTTCTCCTCTGGATGTGTGTGTTCTCCTCTAGATGTGTGTGTTCTCCTCTAAATGTGTGTGTTCTCCTCTAGATGTGTGTTCTCCTCTAGATGTGTGTGTTCTCCTCTGGATGTGTGTGTTCTCCTCTGGATGTGTGTGTTCTCCTCTAGATGTGTGTGTTCTCCTCTGAATGTGTGTGTTCTGCTCCTCATTCTCGTCCTCTGTCCTGTATAGCATGTAAATATTATATTTGCTTTCATTACTTTTAAATCTACATAATTTTCAGCGGCTCTGCTCGGTTCGCTGCTGTTAATCATGTGATCGTTCTGAGCGCGTGCAGACAGTGTCAGCTTTGATCCAAGATGGCGGCTCCCGTCTGCCGTCGCATTAACCCACAAGAAAAGGGTCGCGACCTTTGACCTCCTCCCGCGCTGGGGTCAAACGAGGGCGTTTCGGGACGTCAAGACGCGTGATCAAGTGTTTCGACCTTGAATGCCTGTTAAACATCTCGTTTTCAGAGAATCCGCCGGAATGTGTGTGTGTGTGTGTGTCGTGTAACAGTCCAACAGGAAGTAGATGTTTTCTGCGTCTCTCATTATCTTTCTCCAGCTGTTCAGTGGCTGTTTTTACCCACAAGCCCCTGGTGCAAAGCTGAGGTGTGAGGCTCATTATATCCAGTGTCCTTGATTTCTGTAATATTTCCCATCCTCTGTAGTTACATCACTCTTGAGGTGTTTCATTTTGTGTGTGGTCTGAGGTTCATAAATCATAAATCACACATCTGCAGCATCAGGGCTGAGAGATCAGATTCTGGGACATGCTTGCGAGTTTTGATTAATTTCACTGTAAAATTCAAGTTAATTTTGTTTTCATTTTTAATTTGTGAGATTGCAAGTATTATAGTTAACTAAAATGAAAATCATAAAAAAATAAAATATAAAAAATAGATGCCAAGGAAACAAAACTAAGACAAAAATAAAGATTAATAAAAAAATAATAATTATATATAATATATAGACACATTTAATAAATCATAAAAACACAGAACAACATTACTAGAACTTTAACAAAAAATTAATTAAAAAAATATGTAATTTTAAACCATAATAATTTATTGTGTAAAATATAGCATTGTTTTTATTCACATCCTTTCTGGAATTTGATTGGATGGCATAATGTTAAGCTGTCAAATTATTGGTTAATATTATATTTCTATATTATGATATAAGGTAAAGATTATATATATTATTCATTCTCAGTAAGACCAAAAAATATTTATCAAGTAAGTAAATTGTGATGCTCTTTGCTGTAATATCTCAAGCTTTCTCAATTCTTATTATTGGTATTATTATTTTTTATTTTCATGATGTTAGCATTTTGGAACAGAATAAAATAAATACTTTATATTATATTTTATTATATTATATTATATTATATTATATAAAATCTTTAAATACCTGCTGATTATTTTACATTTTAATTTTAATATCGCCTTGAAATAGTGTAGCATCATGTTCTGTGTCCGCAACCATTGATGAATGTCAATGTGTTTTGCAGTGTTTCTGTTTATACTCTATTGCTCTGTGTAGCTCCGCCCACAGTGGAATCTCATTGGTCCACACAAATGTATATTAATCATGGAATGTGCTCTGATTGGCTGTGATTTTGTCACAGATGAAGTTAGAAGTTTCAGAATCTGTCATTTTAATTCATATTTTGATGGCGGTGCTTTTACGGATATTA